>NW_008685843.1:0-5181 GCF_000695815.1 Acanthisitta chloris | reverse complement strand
TTCCTGCTCTGCCTCAGCATTGTGTCTCTGGCTGCTCTCCAGGTGTGATTTGGCTCCTCCAGAGCTCCACAGTATCCTGCTGCCCCACACAGCTCTCCCAGCCCTCTGCACTGGGGTTCCCAGGTCTCCTCTCCCTTCTGTGTCAGGTAAGGAATCTCTCCTGCCCACTCAAAGCTCCTCATCTTCCCAGGGTAAGCCAAGAGTTGGTGAGATGAGCTTTGCTGCAGGTTTGGGCTCGTGCTAGGTGTGGCAAAGAGCTCTGCTTTGCTGTTAATGGGAATGACCAAGAGCCCCAAAGTGGCAGTGTACAGGTTTGAGGGTGACTCGCTAGAAAAGGAAAGAGTCTGCATTACTGCTGGAAACCATCTGCATCAGACAGCTGACATCCTAACCTCTCCATCAGACAGTGTGGTGTCTTCTCCTGGCCAGTGAGTGATGTGGTAGATATAAATCCTAACTTTTCTTAGAAACTTTTGAGGGTAAACAACCACTTCTTTTGCTCCACAGCACAAAGAACAGCCCCGAAGTGGGTCTTAGTCCTCACTTGAAAAGACCAGAGTTAGAGCACTCAAATGCCTTGTAATGAGACATCACATCCTGTGAGCTCACAGCCCCCAAAGCTCTGTTGTGTCAGGCATGTTGGCACTGACCTGCTGGAGAGCAGCTCTGGGGACAAGGACCTGGAGGTCCTGGTGGACAGCAGGCTGTCCATGAGTCAAAAGTGAGCCATTGTGGCTAAGGTCAGTGGGGTGTATTAAGAAAGAGCTGCTGGAGAAGGTCCAGAGTGCTGTGTCCAGTTCTGGATCCTCAGTGCCAGAGGGACATGGAGCTCCTGGAGCAGGTCCAGAGTGTTGTGTCCAATACTGGATCCTCAGTGCCAGAGGGACATGGAGCTGCTGGAGAAGGTCCAGAGTGCTGTGTCCAGTTCTGGATCCTCAGTGCCAGAGGGACATGGAGCTCCTGGAGCAGGTCCAGAGTGTTGTGTCCAATACTGGATCCTCAGTGCCAGAGGGACATGGAGCTGCTGGAGAAGGTCCAGAGTGCTGTGTCCAGTTCTGGATCCTCAGTGCCAGAGGGACATGGAGCTCCTGGAGCAGGCCCCGGGGAGGGCAATGAAGATGCTGAACGGACTGGATCACCTCAGTGATGAGGAAAGGCTGAGGGAGTTGGGGCTGCTCAGCCTTGAGAAGAGATGACTGAGAGGAACCTCACTGTGGGTGAGGTTCAGATACTGTTCAGGTATCTGAAGGGGGTGCCAAGAGGTTGAATCAGGCTTTTCTTAGTGGTGGAAACCAATAAAACAAAAGGTAATGGATAAAAACTGATGCCCAGGAAGTTCCACCTGAATACAAGGAAGAACTTCTTCCCTGTTGAGTCACTGAGCACTGGAACAGAGACCAGAGAGCTTGTGGATTCTCCCTCACTGGAGATATTCCAGAGCCCTCTGGACACAATACTGAGCCATTTGCCCTGGGCTGGCTCTGCTGGAGCAGGGAGGTGGGACCAGCTGAGCTATTGGGGTCCCTTCCAGCCTGACTGATTCTGTGATTGTGTGTCATGGTAGAGTGTAGGCACTTCCACAGGGAACAAGCACAGAGCACCAGCTGTGCCTGCACACGTGACCACACAGGACAACAACCATTTGCATAGACTTTATTGCTGTTGCTCTAGCCCAGATTAAATCAATGAACACAGAAGGTTGTACAAGGGATGGAATGTCATCACCTACAAAGTCCAGAGGAAACCCATACAGCAGCAACCCTGTAAGGCAAGGTTTACATGGTTCCATGTGTTGATCAGGGAACTGGAATTGTGTGAGAAAAGGCAGGGGACTGAGTTTGTGAGTCATGGGTTTCTGGGCTGTCAGTGATGGTCTCTCTACTCCAACCTGAAGCTGAAGAACTGCACAGAGTGAAAACACTAAGACAACCAGAGACAAGGGAGGCAGAGAGGTTCATTTTCTCATCCTCTCCATCATCAGACAGACAATGTAAGTGTGGAGTCTACAGCGTTTGGCTTTATTTTTATGGCATCTGAACACCATCCATCCAGCACATCTGCATGGACACTCTGCTCAAAACACACAGCAGGATTCCCATGCATTGCTGGACACAAACCCCACACTCACACACCTTCCTGTCTGCTGAGATTGTCACACACCTGAGTGCAGCTGGAACCTCCCAGCATGTGCTCACAGGGCCCTGCTCACAGGAGAAACCTCCACCTTCTCTACTGAAGTGCAACCACATCCTTTGTGTGACCACCACTTCTGCAGAAATCCATGGAGCCAAGACAGGATCACATTGCTCTCTGCTCTTTTCACAGCTTCTTTGTTGTAACCCAGGAAGAAAGAGTCCCTCCCTTCCCAGGTATCACAAGCAGGACCTGATATCAGGCTGGTGCCATTGTCTAGCACAGAATGCTTTTGGCAAAACCAGGTGAGGGATCTTGTTTGTGGTAGATGAGCTCCTGAAGGGCCCTGGAGACACCCTGGGATTAAAGAAGAGATATTTGCTGAGAGACACAGGAAAGTCTGAGCCCTTTGATGATACCAGTTGATCCCCACAATGGTCATCAAACAGACAATGTAAGTGTGGAGTCTTCAGTACTTGGCTTTATTTTTATGGCATGCAAACACCATCCATCCAGCACATTCCCACTTCTGTTTTCTGCAGGCACCTCCAGGTGCCTGATGGCCTGTTGGGCACTGCTGGGGATTACAAGCCATTAAGGTCGTTTCCGAAGTGGGAAGTGACATATTTGTTGGGCAAAAGAGTCATTTGCCACCTTAATTTCCCTTTGCAATGGCATCCAGAGAGCCACACAGACAGGAGAGTCTGGTAAGACACAAAGCCACCTCCCAGAGGGGAGAGAGGGTCAGGGGATGCTTAGCTGTAGAACACAGGTTTGCGGAGGACACGCACCACATTGTAGGTGTTGAGCCCCGGAGCATCAAAGCCAGGAGAGACACCTTTGCGATCAAAGGGGTAGAAGTTAAAGAGTTGCCCATTTTGGGTCTCCAGGGAGATGGAGGCAGTGCCCAAGTGCAGAACACATGGGAACTCCTTGTCAAAAACAACTTGGAAGACACGATCTTCCAGGTGGTGGAGCTTGATTGTCCTGTACTTCTCAGGAATCAGCTCTTCCACATGAGGCCCAAACTGCTGCATGACCAGCACCCCCCCAAGCCCAACTTTGATCTCATAGAAAGTCAGGTTGGAATAGGTATAGTAGCCAACATAAGGGACTGGGTTTGGAGGAGGAACCAAGCTTTTCTCTGCCTCTCTGAATGCTGTCTCCATGGCAGGGATCAGATGCTCATATGTCTGAGTGACAATGTCCCCACCCTGTGGCCTGGGCCCTGCCATCAGCACGATGAAGCTCAGGCGGAGCTTGGGGATAAGAGAGAAGGTTGCTGCATAACCATCGAGGTCTCCATCCTTCCTGATGACATCATAGCCCAACTGCTCATTGATCTCCCACGGTGTGCCAGTCTTGTTAGCAAAATACTCCGTGGAGCACTTGAACAGAGGCGTCAGCATCGTCTTCACTGTATCGGGCTCCAGGAGACGGCGGTGGTAGGTGCCCAAGAAGACCATTGCCAGCTTGGCAAGGTCAGCAGCTGTGGAGTACATCTGGCCAGAGGGGCGGTCCCAGCCGAGGTCGTAGAGCGGTGCTGGCTGGCGGCTGCTGTAGAAGCCCACGGCCATCTGGGAGCGGATGGGGGGCGTGATGTCGAAGCCTGTGTCCTCCATGCCCAAGCGGTCCAGGATGTTCTCTGAGATCCAGCGCTGGTACTGCCCGTTCGCCGCGTGCTCAGCCAGCACGTGGGCCAGCAGGGAGAAGGCCAAGTTGCTGTAGTGGCATCTGGGAAGTGAGAGGAACAGATGAGAATCAGCCACACATCAGTGCTGCAGTGTGGGTGTGCAAACCAGTGCATGGGGGTGTTCTTTAGGGACACATTCACATTTGGTTGAGTGACATGCTATGAGTGACAGGAGAGAGTCAGATTGGCATAGAGTGTTAAGGGGTTGGAATGGAGCTCAGAGCTCATCCAGCCCCAACCCCTGCCCTGGGCAGGGACACCTCCCACCAGAGCAGGTTGCTCAAGGCTTTAGCCAACCTGGCTGTGAACACTGCCAGGGTTGGGGCAGCCACAGCCTCCCTGGGCAACCTGGCACAGTGTCTCACCACCTTGAGAGTTCTGCCTAAGTTCTAACCTTAATTTCCCTCTTGCAATTTCTCCCCATTGCTCCTTGTCCTGCCGCTGCAGTTCCTAACCCAGAGTCCCTCTGCAGCTTCCCTGGAGCCCCTCCAGCTCCTGGCAGGTTGCTCTGAGGTCTCCACACAACCTTCTCTTCTCCGGGCTGAACAGCCCCAACTCTCTCAGCCTGTCCTCATAGGAAAGGTGCTCCAGTGCTCTGATGAACTTTGTGGCCTCCTCTGGCCTTGCTCCAACAGTTCCATGTCCTTCTGCTGTTGAGGACACCAGAACTGTGTGCAGCACTCCAGGAGATGAAGGGGCAACAGAGGAAAACTCTGTGTTGTTGCCTTGACTTGTTAAACCAAGAAAGATAATGATTCCACAGGCACATCAGCAGAGCTCTACGTACAGAAAGAGCTGGAGATGGAACAAACCCAACCCTGTATAACTGTATGACCTGCCTTACTGTTCCTGATTGTTCTCCAAAGAACACATCCATTCTTTTTAAGAGCAAATTGAGTCACAAGTGCTTACCTCAAAGGTCTCAAAATCCCAGGTAAGACTCTTTAGGGATTTATCATGGTGTAATCACTTAAACACCTAAGCTACCTTAAGATGGTAAAAGCACTTAAAGAGCACTTAAAAGCCTGCAAAGCAGTATCCAGCAATGTGGAGCCATTAAAGAAACCTGAGTGCTTCAGTCTTTAATATCCATTAAGTGATTTAAGTCTTTACACTTGAATGAAGTTTAATGGCACTAGGATGTGAATGGGCAACTATTTTTAGAACACATTTTCCAAATTCATTTTAGTTTCAACCTTCTTGGGGTTTTCTTTTGTAATTCTGTGAAGCCACAGAGCTCTCTGAGGCCCATTTACATCACAGATTGCACTGAGTCACAAAATATACAAAGCAGGAAGGGACCTACAGGATCATCTAGTCCAACCCCTCACCCTGCACAGACACCCCAACAATCC
>NW_008685842.1:7019-9288 GCF_000695815.1 Acanthisitta chloris | reverse complement strand
AGGTTGGCGCTCCCCGTTTGTTTATTCACACGCGCTGTGTGTCAAAAGTGGCGACAAATGCAGGATTCCCCCTTATTCCCCTTTTTTTTAATTCTGCGTTGTTGGTGCTGGTGACTGCTACATGTCGCTTAAGTTTCCTTCAAACTTTCTCACGGTGTTGGTGCAAGTGAGAGTTGCTGCTCCGTTTGTTTGCATCCTGTTAGGGTTTATTGGGAATGGGAGTAGAAAGGGACTCCTTAAGTGTTGTTCAGTGAGATTGTAAGAAAAAGGATCGATAGAAGCTTGGCTTTCCCGCCAGACGCCTAATCCGTGGGAGCTTTGCCAAAACTAATTAAGGGGGAAAAAACTTCTGCGAGATAACTCCTATCTGTCAGTGCCAGCTGCAGGAGTGCTGCTGCTGCCGGTGTTGGCTGTAGCCTTACAACTCCAAACATACCTGATGGAGGATTCAAAGCTGTAAAACCAGCATGGTTTTATTAAAGTATTTTAAAAATCAAAGCCCTTGGTGTGAAAAGATGTCCCTTCCAATGTGCTTCAACTGGTGTTTAATATTTTACTTGGAAACTTGTAACGTACACTTTAAAATACACTTCAGCGTGTGTAAAATATTACCCAGTTATTAAATGAACTTCACATCCATCTGTAGGTATCATCCCCTCCTGCTCCATACAACCCCCAGACACACGGAGACCAAAATCCTTCCGCTGATCTGTTTGCTTCCAAGGTGGATGCTCAGTGTGAGACTCTTTCATCTGTTAATGAAAGACAAATATTGCAAGTAACATAAAGGTGGCATTGTTTGTCTGTGATGGCTATAGCGTCTTCTAAAGCTGTGGGTGACCTGAGGCAAACCAACATCACACAACAGCACTGTCTTAGCCCCTGCCACATGCTCCTGCCCCCCAACCCCTCATTTTAATGCTTATTCTTTGGGTTTTCTCTATAAATGGGATATGTGTTGAGCCTGTGTTGGGATGGAGGTCTGGCTCAGCTGGCACTTTGAACACCCCAGCCTAGACACAGGCAGCTTCTGATGAAGCCCATCCTGGGGCCCCCTGTCCTAGCCCTGTTGTCTCACCTATCCCTTATAACTTCCTGCTGCTGCAGCAATGCCAGCCCAGGATCCAGGCCATGCTGCTGGCCCTGCCCACGGCCTGAGCTGCTGAGAGGAGACTCGATGTTGGTGAGGACCAGGATGCTTATTCTGAGCCCCAAGTCTGCCAGCTGGGAGCACTCCCCATCTCTCACTCTTAGCATCACAGCCCTTGGGTACTGGTGGGGGGCTCTGTGGGCAGCTCTGCCCTGGGAAGGACTCAGCCTTCCACGTGAGAGGGATCTCCTCAGCTCTTCTCTGCTGGCATTAACTTCAAACAAGCCTCTTGGGCGTTGATGGACACCCTCCAAAACCAGCTACTTGCCAAGAGCTGAAGAGGTTCACTTGCTTTTTCGGGTCAGATGGCAGCCTTAGCTTATGGATGTGCCAGGAGGGTTATCTCAGTACCATGCCTTTCAGTGAGGTGTCTCCTAACACCTCTCAGCTTTTTGATAACCTGTCAGCTGTTGATGAAATGGAGCTCTTCAATGCTCTGCAGCAAGAAGAGCATCTGCTGCTGGCCCTGACCTGATATGATCTGCTACCCAAAACCATTTGATGGAGCTGCAGTGCCTCAGGAGCCTTCCTTGCATGGGCACCTCTTGCCAACCTTGTCCTAGCCTCAAACTTCATATCTCAAATCTGTGCATCCCTGGAGGTGAGGCAGCATTGCTCCTTGGGATGAAGCTGTTCAGGAGTAAACCTGCTTTTCACCAGCTGAGTCTGTGGGAGCCACACAGCTGGTTGTTTTTTTTTTTTTAGTAGCATCCTGGAAGAAAAAAAAAAGCCCTTGTGAAACTGGCTGGGATTTTCTCAGTTAATTATTTCTAATTGGAAAGAGGCCAGCTGGGGAAGTGAAACTTTTTGGCAGAGCAGTGCCAGCTTCTGCAAGATTTTGACAAGTGGTTTTCCTTGTGGGTCTCAGCTAATAAATAAATAAAAAGGCTCCAGTTATATTGGCACTGACATGAATTCAGAGAGCACAAAACTATTTTTCTGACCCAAAATACTTTTTTTCCAGCTTTTCTGAGTTAGTAACAACTGCCTGATATTAATATTATCCTCAACCAAGTCTGGATGTCTATTTTGCTGGTGCTGCATTAAAACATGGTCTTGCTCTTAAAGCTGCTGCACTGTAAAAGGAGAAAGGATTCTTGCCATAATTTTTCACCAGGC
>NW_008685842.1:0-6987 GCF_000695815.1 Acanthisitta chloris | reverse complement strand
GAACCTCCATCCTGTAGGCAGTGGCTGTGCTGCTCCTGCCCTGCTTGGGGGAGCTGGTGCTGCTGGGGGTGATGTTTTGCTGGTGTGCTTAGAAGTGAGGATCTGGTCTAAATGGCCTCAAAATGCCTCTTCCCTTGATCCCTTTTAGATAAAAATACTACCTGCAGCTGCTGGCTTGGACTATGAGGCTTTTTTGCAGAGCTGTGAGTTAGGCTCCTATACTCACAAACATATATTGGATTTCTTATGGTCTTTTCTGCTAAAAATAGCCCTCGAAGCCCTCAAATAAAGCAGCTCCCCCAATTGTTCCTGCCTATTAAACTGGGAGCAGTAGTTCTACTCCAGAGAGACAGCCAAAGCCTCTGATCCTGACCTAACAGAAAAGATGCTAATTAAATGCTGACCTCCCATATTTTCCTTTTCGGTATATTTAACCTTAAATTCCTTCAGGCACCTCTGGTTCACTGAAGCTCGTCAAATTAATGCTACCTAATGGGAAGCAGTATGGAATAACAAAGAAGGACTGTCTCAATCTCTGACTCAGTTTCAGCTGCTCTGAACAAACCCAGGGTGATTTTCCCTGGCAGTCGGGGTGCGACAGACCCGGCTTTGAGCCAGGACACTGGGACGCCCACTGCAATTAACACTCAGGAGCAAAGGCTCCGTTTGCTGGGGATGCTGCTGGGTTAAACCCTGTGAATTTTGTCACCATGCTGCTAGAGGTGAGGAGTTTGTTGAGGTGCTTCATGGTCTCTATAATAAAGTCTGAGTTGCCGGGGAGCTGGTGGTGCCTGCCTGGCGCAGACCTCTGGGCTGTCCTCAGCAGGAGGGAATAGCAACCTGGAGTTGCCATGAGCCAGGACCAGATCCCAGCCCTGTCTGGAATGGGGGTTCATGCCTCACCCATGACCTGGTGGTGAAGCTGAAGCCTCATCCTAAATGTTTGACCCACTGCCCTTGCTCAGCTTTGCTTTTGGTGGAGACAGGGAACCCTTGCCAGCATCAGGGGAGGAGTGCTTGTTTCCCAGGCAATCACATCAGCTCTCAGAGTTCCTGGTCCTGCTCTATTGCTACAGTAAGATAATTTGCGTTTCCTAGGGCTGTTCTAAGGTTTTTCCCAATGCAAGTATGGCTGGGTGTGAACCAGAGAGCTGAACCATGCATGGCCACTGAACTGGCTGCAACTTGGCCACCCTCCCCTAAATCTGTTCTTCTCACTTCCAGCCTGGCATGCCTTACCATGTTTCCTCTGTAGCCCATAACTAGTGCTGATGGGGGTGGGAGAGGCCCTTGAGCCCTTCACTATTCTTGGCAGATTTGTTGCTGTGGGGTGCAGAGCTGCCCCCAGCCTTGGCTGCCCCAGAGGGGTGGCTGGGGGTACCGAGGTGGGGTGATGGGGAGACAGCCCTGCAGGGCTTAGCAGTCAGCTTGGCTCCTTGCCTTGCTCGGGAGTTAAAAAAGGCTCTTTGCATTTGTAGTTTGTCACCTGGGAGGGGGGTGTGACTGCAGGGCTGACTGGCAGCTGTTTGTAGAACACTCAGAGATCCCCATGTGGAAAGAGCTGATGAAATATGAAATTATCACCTGGAGCTGCCAGCACTGGCACAGGGAAGGATTTGTCTCCATGAACACTCATACAGCTGCTATGGATTCACCTCACCTCCCCTCTTCCCCATGCTGATGATTCCTTCACTGCTGCTCTGTTCCTTGCTGCCACTCTCAGGGCTTTGCTCTCCCACCCTCAGCATAGCATTCCCCCAGCCCCTCAGTCCCAGAGGCCCTGTAGCACCATCCTGACCTCTCCAGGCTTGAGCCTGTTACCTGCTTGGATAGTCTGATGGCATCTGACATTTGCTATCACCCCCTGTACCTCCACCCTGCCCACCGCCCCACTTGCTCCAACAGCAGCACTGATGCCAGATCAGGACTCCATGGGGATGTGGGAAGTGGCTCAGGGGGAGCTGGCAATTTCCCAAGGCTCCAAAACCATTAGCTAAGAGAGTCTGTGTCCCAAGATTTGTGGGTTCCATGTGTGTTCATGCTGGGCAGGGTGGGGTGTGTGTGCAGCATCCTGTCTGCATGGGATGGGGAGCATTACCCAGAGCAGGTTGGACCAACGTGCTAATGCCACTGCATTGGCAACAGCAAGGGCTCCAGAAATACATCCTGCCCCCAGAGTGGCCTCTTTTGGGGCAACCTCCCCACTGTGCTGTAAAGTGCTGAGGGAGGAGGAGCAGCTCCGTGGCCCCAGCTCTTATCTGGCGTTGGGAGGCAGATAGGCTGGCACCGCTCCCGGCGCCACGCGTGCCGAGCCTGGCTATTTATGGGGCTGAAATCCAGCACGTGCCTGTGTGCACGGCTGCATCCAGGGACAGGGAATGGTGAGGGGGTTTGCTTGGAGGGAGGAGGTGCAGGCTGTCCTTGCAGGAGGACAGAACATGGCCATAACCCTGCAGCCCTGGCTGTCAGCTCCCATCCCAGCACAGTCGCTCCAGTAGTCCCTCATAGAGGCAAGAGGAGCCCTTATCTTGGTTTACTCAGGAGCAAATGTCAGTGCCTTTATTTTAAGCACACTCTCCCTAAAATGATGTCAAACTGGCTTTGAATGTCCCTCCTGATTTAGGCAGGTGCTAAACCCAAGAAACCCACAACTTGTGCAAGATGTGTTTTGATTTTTGCCAACTTTTGCACAGCTCCTGCAGCAGTTAGTTTTTCCATGTGTGTGTTTGGTGGTTATTTGCCTGGGTGAGATGGGGGAGTAAGGCTGGGCACTGCTGACTCCACTGCCTGCTCTGCTGCCCAAACATGCTGTCTCACAACCAGTGGCTGGATGTCCTCTGCTCTGCCCCCAGCCATGCCTGAGCCTGTCCACGCCTACTCCTGCCCACTCTTCTGGACAGAGTACGAAGGCCACTGCTACCGCTACTTCCCCATCAACAAAACCTGGGCTGAAGCTGATCTCTACTGTGCCGAGTTCTCCATTGGCATCAGATCAGCCAAGCTGGCCTCCATCCACAGGTGAGTGGCAACATGTCGTCCAACCCTGGCATGGCCTGGGGAGGAAGGAAAATGGGGACAAAGTCCCATTGCCACAGCACAATCTCTGTCAGCTGAAGGCTCATGTTCCAGCCTGAGCATTCCTCTGCTCCAGTCTCTTCAACCCTCTGCAGCAGTGACATGGTCAAGTGTGATTCACTGGGCACACTAAGGTGATGTAGAAAAAGCCTTTGCCTAGACTGGCAGGAAAACGGGCATAGTATTCTCTAAATTTCCCCAAACTGTTTTTTAGCCTTGAAAAAGGGATAGAAATACAACATGATTACACAGGATTTTTCCCAGCTCTCACCAACACTCAGCTCCTCTTGCACCAACCCAGGAAAGTAATCAATAGCAATTAGAAGAGGAGGACCCATTTGGCCATGGGTCCAGCGATGGGGCAGATGCTTAGAGACACACCTGACCATTTGCTCACTGCTCAGCTGCTCTGTGTGGCTCTGTTTTGCCAGCTGGGAAGAAAATGTCTTTGTGTATGACCTGGTGAACAGCCGCGTGCCAGGAATCCCCACCGACATCTGGACAGGACTCAACGACCTGCGGCAGGTGAGACCTCCCTATAATCGTGTGGGAAATGGCTTTGAAAAATTCCCTTTTCTGTGTTTTTCCCCCTGGAAAGCCACTTGGTTTTCTTCTTTGCCCCTTATAGCCCCATTAATCAGGTGGTGTCATAGGGTCTGTTGTGTAGCACATGGAGAAAGTTGTCAGTTCATCCCTTCCAGTCTTCTCTTAAATAGTGTACTAGAATGAATAGATTAATAATTAATATTAATTCATATCACATTGTATTACTGGATTAACAGAGTATTGTACTGCTGGTCCAAGAAGAGCAAATAAACTGAAAAGGTCTCCAGTGTCAAAAATCACCAAGTTCCATCACTCTGTTGTGATACTCTGTGACTTTTCAAAGCTGACATGTTGGAAATATATAGTCTAATAAGTTAGAAAGAAAAATCGAGACCATCAGGAGAACACTCCCATGTCAGCAAATTTGTTGTAGACATTGGGGGAGGAATGGAAAAGGATGAGCAAAAGGAACACAGAATTGGGTGCGTGTCAAAAAATATATGGATTTAATTTCTGGGCTTCCCCTGGTGAGAACACTGTGAATTCTGGGGGTGTTCATGGCAAGTTTTCAGTTATAAAACCCAAACTAGCTGTTTGGCCTTTGCTGTGTGATGACAGTGGCTCCCTGTGTCCCTGGGCTGTGTGGCACTGGGGATGGGATGCACATAGGAGTGGGATCACCACCCTCTGCAGTCACAGTTCTGTGATGACAGCCTTTCTTTCCCCTCTGCCCCACGTCAGGAGGGTCACTTCGAGTGGACAGATGGCTCCTCCTACGACTACCACTACTGGGACGGCAGCCAGCCTGACGATGGGATCCACTCCATCCCCGAGGAGGAGGACTGTGTGCAGATCTGGTACAGACACAGCAGTGGTGAGTGCCGTGCTAGGCTCTGAGGGCACCTTCAGTGCTATTTGCATGTCAATAGATTCAATCCACCACTGCTTCTGCTTTTCTGAAGAGGTTGCTGGCAGGCAGAGGATTTGCATTTTAATTTTTTTTTTTGTATTAGTTGCTTTTTTCTTTACGGAGAAAGGGTGTGTTTTCCCTTTCACCATGTACATTCATACACACACACTTGTTCTCCTCCTGCTCGCAGCCCATCTCCCTCTCCCATAGCAGCAGCAGCAGGACAGGAGCATCAGCCACCTTGAAGAATTACCAAATTTAGCCAAAGGTCAGATTTTCCCATTTCCTCCACACGTGGGAGGTCTGTGGAAACACCCAATGGTTTGCCAGCTTTTCCCTCCCATGCTCGGGCCAGGGCTGAAAGTCCTGGAAAAGTCCCACTTCACACCCTCACCGCCAGTGAGACCAGCTAGGTGTGTCCAGTCCCCTTGGATGCACCTAAATGCCCTGTCCATGGGCAGCCTGTTGATATTTTTGGGGGTACAGGGCTGTGTTTGCAGCTGCCCCCCCACTACCATGTCCAAGATGGGGAGGGAGATGCTGGGAGAGGGCACAGCTGGGAGCAGCACAAATGGGAGCCCCTCTAGGGAAAGCACAATGGCAGGAGGTCCTGGTCCTGAGGGCAGTGCCTGGTTACCTCCTTGTGGCTTTTTCAGCTAATGCCTTGTTTTTTCGCGGGGGGTAGCACTTCGATCCTGGAATGACAACGCCTGTGGCAGAGCCTTCCCCTTCGTCTGCAAGATCCCCTCGCTGGCCCTGGACTGAAGCTGCTGGCTCTGCCCACACCCCTCCTCATTTTGGGTCACCTCTCCAGCCGTGCCAGGGGAGAGCAGTCAGGACATGGCATGTGTTGTGAGAGCCATGGAGCTGCTTGGCATTCCCAGCCAGTCCCTGACTGCAAAAACCCTTCTGGAAGTGCCATGGGGATGAACCCAGTGCTCAATGGCAACGGGAGCTACATTCAACAGCAAAGGAGCCTCCCAAACCTGAGTCTGGCTTTGGGTTTCAGATCAGCTATTGCAGCATGTTAGAAGAAGCCCATGATTTTTACCAATATGCCAAACTGTTAGCACCAAAAAATAGCTGTGTGTAGGAAATGATTTTGCCTGTTGATCTGTGAAGAGTGGAGGAAAAGTGTTTTTTCTGTTAAGTTATGCGAAATGCCTCTTGTCCATGTTATTTTTCTCTGCTAAAATAAACAGCAAACAGCAGGTGGAGGCTCCACTGTCTTTCCAGCACTTGAGTAGCAAGTAACTCCCCGGGGACATGGGGTTTTATGTGGAAGGAACTGATTTTATTCCAATCTGCTCTGTATTACAGAGCTGTGTTGGGGGGAAGTGGGTGACTGGAAAAGTTTATTAACCCTGACTGTTTTTGGGGTCCCTGGGGAAGGCTGTGTGCTCACCCTGCCCTTTGCCTGGGCCCCAGAGAACACAGGCAGTCAGTGCCCCACACCTCTGCAGCATCCCTGCCAGCAGCAGTGGAGGAGGGTTTGGCCCTGGCTGCTTTGGGATGACTGAATCAGCTGAAGGATAGATGAGGGCTTGATGCATATCACAGCCCTGTCCTGGGTGGGGAGACCTTGCAGCTTTTGCTTCAAACCTGTTTCCTAGTGAGATGATTTTCTTCCCCTCCGTCCTTGCTGATGTCTTCATGCACTGCACTGGCACCACAGAGGTACTTCTGTCTTCCAGGTAAATAGTTTCTGGGGAGGTGTGTGTTGTTGTGGCAGCTGCAGTGTGCCTTGTTGGAATGCTCAGTGGGGAGATGGGACCTGCCTCCTTGAATGTGAATTTGGGTGCACAGGAGGCAGTGCTATTGAGGCAAAAACATACTTCTCCTTCAGGGGACACAGCTCCAAGGGCACTGCTGGACACAGTCAAATGCAATCAATCCAGTGCTCCCCAGGGAGCCCCAGGGTGTGAACTCTGATCCCACACAGCCCTGCAGCATCCAGGTGGCTTCTCAGGTAGCTCTGTGCAGAGGGAGCTGTAGAGTGGCCCCTTGGCCTCTCCTGGGACCAGTGTGTCTCCTTTTGTCCCTGCTCTGGCAAAGCCCCAGGGTCTCACAGCACCAAAGCAGCTGGAACAGCCCTGAGCTGTCCCATCTCAGACACTGCTGACAAAGATGAGTAAAAGCATCCTCATAAAATTGTCTGGTCCCCCTTGATGTCACCATGTTAGCAACATAACATTTCAAAACTAAGACTCTCCAGAGTGATCACACTGGATACAATGAGGTAAGTAGCTGAGGCTCTACTGGGAGCTTGGAACTGATTCCTCAGGTGGCAGCACAGTTTTCCTCTAAAACATGTTTTTACTTGGAGAGAAACTGGAAAACTTGTTGGGGTAATGGTGATGTAAGTGGAACATGTGTGCTGGAGCAGGTTTCTAAAATAAGGCAGATCTGCCATTCCTGATTATATATATACATAAAAATATATTTAAAATGGAGAA
>NW_008685841.1:0-227 GCF_000695815.1 Acanthisitta chloris | reverse complement strand
ATGGGTGTCAGGAGAGACCCCGAGGTGAGACCCCATGGGCATGGATGTCAGGAGAGACCCCGAGGTGTGAGACCCTGGGGATGGGTGTCAGGAGAGTTCCCAAGGCGTGAGACCCCGGGGATGGGTGTCAGACCCTGGGGATGGGTGTCAGGAGAGACCTCAAGGTGTGAGACCCCGGGGATGAGCACCAGAACAGCTCCCAAGGTGTGAGAGCCCAGGGATGGGTG
>NW_008685840.1:8390-8746 GCF_000695815.1 Acanthisitta chloris | reverse complement strand
CCAGCTCGCACCAGCACAGGGGAAAGCCAACATCCAACACAGCTCCTGCTCAGCCAGGAACTCCAGCTCTGGTACCATGGCTGGGAGCCCCTCTGTGGGGCATGCGACCTGATCTGCCTATCCATCCTGGGGCAGAGTAAAGGTCTTTTATTGCAGCACCAGGGCATGATGAGTAACCACACCAAAAGCTTTAGGTGGAACAAAACCCAGACCGTGACAACCAACAGAAACCCTCCTCAAAGGCCTTCAGGCCATCTGAACCCCCCGAGGTTTGACCCAGATCTCGTCCTCCGCACTCTTATCCTTGAAATACAGCAGGCACTGCAGCCCTGTCCTCCCACATCCACTCCAGCTTC
>NW_008685840.1:0-8259 GCF_000695815.1 Acanthisitta chloris | reverse complement strand
GGGTGACGGGCAGCCTGTCACCTGCTGCAGGCTATAACGGGGACTGCACCATTAGTATTTCCACCCTCCCCAAGGCACCCGTCCCCTCCCTCTGCCCGTCGGACCCCGCGGGCACACTCAGCACACCCCAGGGCGGGTGACAGCAGCAGCCGTGGGGATGCCAGCTGAGCCTCACCCCGTGGAGGCAGCAGCTTGGTGCGAGGGCTGGGTGTGCCCGGCATCCCGCGGCAGCACGGGCAGCGACGGGAGGGCAGTGCCATCCCCGGGGACCTCGGGTGCTCTGTAGTCAGGTGCACAGTGGGCAGAACTGCCTCGTCCTCCCGCGTCCCTGCCAGCCTTGCCAGAGGGGGAAGGCCCTGTACCAGAGCACCGTGACCGGGTGCGCTGCCCTCGCGGTCACCATCCCCACAGGCACCGCACCGGCATGGCCCTGCTTCGTCCCACTGCCCAGGACCAGGCGTCAGCCCCAGTGCTGTGCACATCAAAGGATACTAAAACTTTGATTTGTGATTTCAAAATTCCACAGGTTTATCCTCAGGTCGTCCGCTGACATGTAGGTCTCATAGTCGCTGTTGACGGAGATGGAGTTGATGTGGTAGGTGTGCGCGTTGGCAAACACCCTCCGGGGAGTGGCTTCCACCATCAGGTCCATGGGTCGGAGCACAGGCACCTGCAGGACAGGGAGCAGTGTCAGCACCCAGGGACAGGGTCCTGCCGTCCCCCAGCCCACACCAGCACCTGGCACGGGGACACCACAGCACTCTGGCTGACAGAGCTCCATCCCACCGGCCTCCTGACAGGCTTTCTCCACCCAATGCATTCCCAGGTGTATGACGGAAGGACAAGCCTAATTTTGAGAGGTTCCAGGGCCTCCAGGTTAGAGCACAGTGAAGCCGTGAGAGCACAGTAAACCTGACTGATCTTGCTGCAGCAATTGCTTCAGCTTTGAAACAGAAAACCAGCCAAAAAAATGACTTCTGCCTCGTTTTATCACCATTGTCTGGGATCTGAAATTCCTGGAGCATTTCTAACAGAAATACATTTCTTGAGAGAGCCTGGTCAGTACAATTTTTCTGCACTGCCTCACAGTGAAGCGATGGAGGTAAGCGATGAGAAGGGACACGGTGAGGGATGTGCAGGCAGGGACAGAGGAGAGGAGCAGGAACAGAGCTCTGAGTGTGGGGAGATGCAGTGGGGACCGCGTGTGCGAGGAGTGGGGTCAGTAACACTTGGGACACAACGCTCTGAATGCAGCACAGCAGGAGTGTGTCAGCCCACGCTCCCGCTCCACTGAGCCGATCCCTCCGGCTGCTCATCACTGGTGTCATCTGCGCGCGGCCCCAAGAGATGTCCCAGGGCTGCGGAGGTGGGGACGGAGTGTGACAGCCAGCTCGAGTGACACGAGAGCGCTGGCGCTGCCAGCTGGGAGCCTGAGCCGAACGTGACAGTCTGCCTGCTAATTGCACAGCAGCGGGCAGCGATGCTTCGCTCGCCGGCCCCACCATGGGACCGGGACACTCGCGGGCCGCCCCAGGGGCCCGGGACAGACCTGCCCCGGGACAGCGCTCGGCAGCTGCACCGGCCTGGCCGGGCAGGCAAACAGCACAGCAAAGGCCTGGGCAGGGCATCCTGCTCAGACAGGTGACTCTGTGGCTCGGCACAGCTCACAGCCAGAGCCTGGGCCGGTCCCTGTCCCCAGCCTGGGCTGATCCCAGCACCGTGGCACCTGCAGCTCCCAGTGCCCCAGCACAACTCCTGTTCCCACGTGGCAGCCGCTCAGAACCACGGCGCTTCAACAAACTCTTTGGCCAAGAACATTCTCCACGTGTTACTTCAGAGCCAAACCCTGGGAAGAATTTTTTATGTCTGGGACTCGGCCCCTCACCAGGTAAAACCCCACGAGAAGGATGAACCTGGTCACGTATGAGCGGTTTGTTAAGGCAGGGACTTCTGTCTGCTACAGCGACAAGAATCTGCACTGAAATACAGAAACCAGCATACCCACGTACTGGGAGCTTCTGCTTAAGGGTATCAGCAATGAGGACTTAACCCTGAGAGCACTGACACTTTGAGGCAGGAGCATCCAGGAACGTGCCAGGAGCACACACCAGCTTGGGGACCTCGTCCCCCAACAGCAGGATCCTGCAGTGCAGGGAACCCCAGCTCAGGATGGACGAGGGGAGCAGCTGCCCAACCCTCAGCCATAGGGAGAGGAAGCACCAACAAATGGGGCAACGTGACGGCAACTGGAACTGGGTCTGGTGGTTTTTTTGAAGCAGGCACAGCATCTACCCAACCTGCTCAGCTCCGGCAGCCCTGCCACGGCAGCCCTCAGCAGCAGAGCCCTCAGCACCCCCTGCTCCAGCGCGGAGCTCCCTCGGGGCAGGCTCTGGTGTCACACCCCCCATTATTAAAGGGTAATTCGGTGCAACAAAGCGCATCAAGTACACAGAAAGAATGTCAAATAAAATAACCCACTAATAAATTAAATTACACTCTGTTTTCAGGAAGGGGCGAATGCCAGTCATTTTTCATTTAAAACAAAATATGTCTTAATTTTTCTTCCTGCCTTCAGCAGGCACGCCCTGCTGAAGAGCCATCCCACTCACTCCATTCCTCTCCCCGTGCTTGGTGAAGGCTTCCCCTGGCCGGAGTTAATGAGACACTAATCCTCCTTTAAGCTGTAAGACTCATTTTCTCAGCGGTTGGGGTGGAGGGAGCTAGATGTGTCCTGGCCCCTTCCCACCACCCCTACTGCACATCCTCCTGCCACCTCCAGCCCTGAGCAAAGGACCATGGCACTGGGCACGCGGTGTCAGTAATTACCCTGTCCCCATCAGGCTTCCCCTTCCATCGTCTGTCACGTCCACTGTCACCGAACGCTCCCGGGGAAGAGCTCCGCGTGGCACAGCACCGTGAGGATGTGGCCTGCAGAGCCACTGAGACTCCGTGTTTCTCAGGGACACCTGGTCCTCTGCCCAGAGGTGCCTCATGGCAGAGTGTCACCCCAACACAGGTCAGGACACAGGGAAAGGATAAGTGGCAGTGCTGGGCCAGCACAGCAGCAGTGCCAGGGCAGTGCAGGTGAGTGCACAGCCCCACTGCCCCCAGCCCAGCCGGCGCTCAGCCAGCTCCACAGCCTCGCCAGGATTTGGCCAAGTGGGATTAGTCAAGCCAAAGCCTGGATTGACCCCAGCCTCGGGTCTGCAAGAAGAAAACTCTAATCTGGTTCTGGCAAATCAGGGAGCAGAACAAGCGCTCAGGGATAAATCCAGCGAGTTTTCCATCCGCCCCAGCAGCTCAGCTCCTCCAGCAGATGAGCTCCCCTGAGCACACTCCCCAGCCCTCAATTCCTACCTACACAAGGCGCATTCTGTGACTGCCCAATGCCACCTCCAGATTAATATTTTGCAGAATAAATGAGCATCAAACACTATTTTCATGGCAGATTGACATTTTCCCCCCCTGGGAAGCCATGCACAGGGGCCAGGATGTCTGAGTGCTTTGGCAAAATGGGAGATACAAAACAGGATTTATAATGGAATTTGCTGGAATTGAGAGAGTGAAGTGGCAGCTCTTACTCAGAGAGGGCTCTGTGAGAGCTGTGAACACGCAGGCGTGAGCACACAGCAGCCCTTGCACCCTCCTGTCAGCAGCACAGCCGTGGGTCGGTCCAGGGGTGTCACCACGACTGACCCGCGCGGTCAGGGACCAAAGCAAGCACATCCCCTGGCTGAAAAGGCTGAAGCCCTGGGTAGTATTTGTGTTAATTATCTCCTGCACACATCCCATGGCACAGGTACAGCGAGTGGCACTCGCAGAACACTCAGGCCCGAGTGCTGCAGCTGTTAGACCGGAGCAATTCAGATCAGCAGAGCTCTTCTAATGACAGCAAATTCCCCACTTCACAGCCTGAGCGGAGCTAAATATTCCGTTTGCACTATGTGGGTTAGAAATTCCTCAGAGGATGATGCTCATCAAGTGCATTTAAACCAGTAATCTGAATGGGTGAGAGATGATTGCAGCAAGGTGGGTTTAAAACCCTTTCTTGCTCGTCTGTGGCTGAAAATTAAACCGTGGATGGATGCGGCTTTACTGCAAAGCACGAGCATCACAGGACAGTGGCACATCAGAGATACACCAAGCTGCAGCAAAACGGTTACAGCTATGTAAATATCTGTCTAAGTAAAACCATCAAAACATTAAATCAAACGGGGCTGGCAGAAGCCTCCTGAATCCTCCGTCCTGGGGGACGCAGGCACCGCACAGCAGACACCAGTGAGCGCACACTGAGCGCTCCCAGCGCGTTCCCCCTCCCGGGGCTGACCCCAGGGCACTGCCACGCAGGGCAGCAACTCCTCCAGCCACGCCCGGAGCGAGGGGGCTGAGAGTGGCACAAAGGCTGAAGCTTTCGAGGCAGAGCAGACTCCAATAAATAGTGTCCAGTTCTCTGATATGTCAGTGTGACTTTCTACAGGGCAAAGAGAAACCCCAGGGCCTTCCCAGGGCATTTGGCCAGAGAAGGAAGCACTACCTGGGGTAAAAGCCTAACACTGACGCCTTTCCAAACCCTTTCCAGCTGAGGGCTGACAGCCCCAGCTCTGACAGCCAGATGCCGAGCAAACCTCTCCAACAGGCTGTCAGGTAATGGCATGTTAGGCTGGAAATGCTGCCTGAAGCATAACAGCAGATACACATCTACATGAAATAAATGCTTTCTTGCTCTGTAAAGAAAAATGCTGCCAGCCACCAGGAACAACCCTGTATGCAGACAAGAATTAACTGCCTGTCTGGGGTTCCCAATGGCTCCATCCGCAATGGAACTGGAGCCACAAAGTGAGGCAAGGGTAATCACAGTAACACTTTTATATGTATAAATATAAACCCCACAAATATTCAAAATGCAAATTCTGACAGGATGGTAATAAATTACAAGCTGGTCTGTTCTGATTAATGTCATGACCAGGAGGAAAACTCATTTAGAGGAACAACTTCTGCTCCTGCAGCAGCAGCTGCACATGTGAACGCTCCAGGACGGGAGAGCTCGTGCCCTGCCTCCTCGCCAGGACGGGCACAGCCTGTGGGGCAGCACAGGAGCACCTGACACGAGACGGAGTGTGACACTGGCAGCACATCTGCCCAGAGTCAGCACAGCCTGGGCACCGAGCCCACGGCAGCTCCCTGCCCTGCTCCCACAGCCATGCACCTCCAGAGCACGGGCTCCAAAGCGATGCCCTCCCACATCAACCAGCCCTGGCAGCACAGTGCTGTGGCACCACGTCAGCAGCAGCTTTCCCCCAGGCCCCTGCAGAGAAAGGCTCCTCCCCACACTCACCCGGAGCATGGTGATCATGGAGGGGTCTCGGAGACGTCCATCCTCGTCCTTGAGGTTGTATCCCTCCGGTCTCTTGTCCCGCTCGCTGACCTTCCATAGCTTCACAGTCTTATCTGGGGGAGGAGAGAGGAGAGCGTCACGGCGGCTGCCCCCCAAGCCACCACTGACGGATGCACCAAGGCCACCCTGGCTGGAAAAACCTGCTGTGTCCCCCAATGCCATGTGCTGGACGGGGTGACAGGGGTACCTGTCCCCACAGCAAGTTGCTGGTGCACAGTGGTGGAGAAGCAAAGGCATGTGGGGCACACTTGGAGCTGGATGAACCCTGAAGGACGTGACGAGGCGTCTGTAGCTCACCCAGAGCCATCCTGACATTCCCCATCCAGCACTGCTCAGAGCTCAGCATTCACCAGGGACCGAAGGCAGATCCAACCCCAGCACAGCTCCCTGTCCCCTCACTGCATCCCACCCCACTGTGCCAGAGCCCCTGGGCAGGAGCCCCAGGAACACGTGGGATTATGCTGAATAATGGTGTTTTCTTTGCTCCCTCCTGGCAGGGACTATATCCATAGTTTATCATCACGTCCACCAGGTTTCATGCACAACCCCATCATCCATCTTCATTTTCTCCCTTACACAGCAACTCCAGTGGAGTGCCATTAATTTTGTTTTTATTAACCCACTTTTCTTCAGGAGGTTCAATATAAAATGTTAGTGCAACAGTAAGAACAAAAAGAAACAGCATAACACAGGAATATTTCCAAAAGGACTGTTTTGATAACCTGCCTGCATATGGAACACCTTCTCAAATGGAAGGGTAATATCCCTGTTAATCAAAAAACTATTTAAAAACTCAATTAACAGAACATTATGCTCTATAATTAATCTTCATTGCATTCCAATGATTCTCCCCCCAAATGAGTTTAATAAGTCTTTGAATTTTATTACAATGATCAATAGAGTCAATTCTATAACACAAAGTAAGTTGGTTATGGAAGATAATTAGGCCCCTCCTTTTCCCCTGAAGTAATTAAGTCACATCCATCTTAAGGTCCCATTCATCCCACATAATATTCCTGGATCCTCCTGATATTTATCAGAACATAATGTGGAACTGCTGAGCCAAATGCAGCTGCAAATTGAAACAAATCAGCTGCAGTTTGTCTTTAAAAAAAACAAAACAAAACAAAACAAACAAACAAAAAAAAGAATTCCCATAATCCCAAAAATAAAAGTTGTCACCAGGGAGAAGCCACCTCCTTCCCTCCTCTTTCCTTCCCACCTTCTCTCGCAGGGAAGGGACAACACACACGCCAAGCTCCCCAGACCCATTCCCCCAGGACACCTATGTCACCCTGGGGGAGGGAAGATGTTTTGAACAGACCCCGAGGAAGGCCCTGCCTGGTGGTGCAGCGCAGGGCACAGAGTGCCAGGGCCACGTACCGTTGGTGGAGAGCAGGAAATAGGCTGCGTTCTGCTGCGGCAGCCATCGGATCTTATTGATCTTCTCCTCGATCTCCAGGCTCTTCAGGTAATCGAACTCCGGCTCGTGGCTCTGGAAGGTGCTGTAGACATTGTACTCTCCCCTGCGGTGGGGCTGGTTCTTGCTCTGCGGAGGGACAGGGAGGAGCACAAGGTGCTTGTGCCAGGGAATGGCTGGGATTGAGCACCAGTCCCTGCTGGGTGCCCAGCCCAGGCACAGAGGAGCTACTGGCAGCAGCCACTGGTACAGGACAGGCAGTGTTTGCCCCATGGGTCCATGGATATGGAGCAAGAATAACACAGCCAGGAGCAGGACACAGTCCCTGTGGGCACTACACACCCCAGCTCAGCACTTGGAAAAGACAGTGTATCTGTTCACCCCACACAGGAACCACCAGCTCGAAGGCCTCAAACGGGGCTGAGTAATTAAACCAAACCATCCTGGAGATGAACCTCCTGCACACACATGGCGCGTTTGGGCGGGTGAAGCCTCACCTGTCCCCTGGAGCATGGTGCTGCTCCCAGGCTGAATGGATGTACCTGGAGTGGTGCTGGAGGCTTAAAGTTCAAGAAAAGCAGTAGAAAAATAAAATGAGAGGGAAAGGAGAAATGAAATTATGCTGGAAAGGCTGATGAAGTGTCTACACGTATAACCCTTAACCACTGGGTTCTCTCCAGTATGTAGAAATAATTTTGAGGCTATGAGAAAAATTGAAACCCATCATCGGACTGTGACATTTCTCACGGCTGGGTCTGGCTCATCCCTTCCAGCGCAGGGGAGCAGGGCTCCTGCCAGCTGGGCTGGCCCAGAGCAGCTAAACCAGGCTGGGGAAACGGGGAGGGACCCTCTGAGGGGGCAGGAGCCAGCACAGCTGCAGCAGCCAGGCTGGCTGGGTGCCTGCCAGCACTTTCAGGACATTTTGGGGGTGTGAGGGGGTTTTGGGGTGGTGCTGGCTCTGGAACAGGTCCCCACGTCATGCTCGGACAATCTGCCTGGACCCTGTTACACCTCAGCAGAAGGACGCAGGAAACACCAGGCCCAGAGGGTGTTTTACAGGAGCAAATCTGGCCCTGTGGATGCTAATAGTTGCTTTTCAGCTCGGAGTCTGCCAGGAGAGCCCTGAGGTTAGGAGTGACACAGGCGGATTAGGAAACAGCAGGAAGCTTTGCTTAAAAGGATAAAATGGGCATTTTGCATTCACTGGCACTTACCTCCTGCTCACGCTGGAATATTACAACCCGGCCCCCCTTGTCCCCTGTTGCCAGTAACTCTCCGGTGTGGTTGAACTCGACTGTGGAGATGATGTCAGCTGGCAAAGCCAGTTTCAGTACCCGCAGCCTGACTTCGGCAGGCATCCAGCGAGCGCCCCCCCCTGCGCAGCCACACGCCCTGCCCCGTGCCCCATACATCCCGCGCTCTGCTGCCTTCAACACCAACGGCC
>NW_008685839.1:8608-21051 GCF_000695815.1 Acanthisitta chloris | reverse complement strand
ATATATATGTACGCCTATGTAATATATACATATATATATATTTGCCAACAAGAACAGTATAAGCTATTTCTGAATTAACTCATCCAGGAACTGGAGGTTACTGCTGGAGCCTATCTGAACTCTATATCCTTTGCATTTTGTCTCTCTCCCTCTTGGGCTGAAGCAAAGTTTGGGTGAGTTTGTGGCTTGCAAAGCACAGCTGTCCAGTGACTTCTGAAGAATTGCACTTGGAGTAATTCAAGTTTCTGTAGTTCAAATAACGTCTACCCTGCTTTTCCCGATGCTTGTGCATGTACCAGCATAACTCAAAAGAGCTGACCACAGTGTAACAGTGTAAAAGTTAAACTTTTCCTCTGGAAAATGTAACTGGAGGTCAGCAGCTTCTCTGCAGCTGGGAAACAGAAGACACCCTACTTGAAGGTAAAATAAATAACAAAAGAAGTGAAAGTTCTCAGAGTATTACAAAGTGCAGCACGGATTTGGGTAAGGCTGTAAAGGACAGTTCAATCCCATGTGTTCATTGAGGAGGTGCTTCCAACAGTCCTACTTGCTTCACTGCCTCTGCTGACACTGAGCAGGAAAGTTGCTTCATTTCTTTGTGTCTCTCCATATGGAAAACTGAGCAACTCCTACTGCCTTCCAGGCAGGACTGGTTTTGCAGATCCACATAGTAGTTAATGTTTGCATGGGTCTGAGAAGATGCGAAGTGCCACAAGGGCTTATTCTACTACCTCGAAATCCCACCCACCTTCAGGAAGCAAATATTTCCTCCCAAGGGCATTTGCTGCTGTTTAATACTATTAGTTCTGCCAGGTAGGAAATCCCAGAGGACAAGAGTCAAATTTAAGAAAAGACATCTGTACATCTACCTGCTTCTGAACCCCAGATTCTAACACATCAGCCCCATATCAGGGTGGCTACAGGCGTTTCCAGGACAAGCAACTGGGCAAGATGCTCAGTTGGGAGTGAAGATTTAAAAAAAACTTTTATATTTCACACACATTTCACTCAGCTGTTTCCTGGATGGAAATTAATGTCTGTCCCTATGGCTGCTCTGCCACCCTCTCCTGCTCCTTTCCAAAGGGGCTGATCTCCAGCACCCAAACGCATTTAGGGCTGTTTGCTTGTGTCTCAGCATTGATTCAAAAGCTGCTAAAGAGCTGGTTGCTGCTCAGCTTTGGTTCTGGGGTGGGGCTTTCTTCTGCATGCAGGAGTCTGGATTCTCCATCCTCAGCTCACACCACAGCACTGGAGACACATCATCTGACAGCCTCCAGGCTCAGCACCAACGCCATCCCCCACCCCAGATATTTATTTAATGATGATAATATAATAAAAGGCTCATTACAAAACCTAGGAGTACTACAAATATTTCCAGTATTTCTTTTAAAAACAAAACTGTTCTGCTGTGGGTTTACAATCCAACCACTGCTGTGTTGAATTTAGTGTTTGAGAGGTTAACAGCAAAACTGATTATTTTTTCTTTTGGAATCTTTCTACTTTGTGCGGCTTCTGGAAAGATTGGAGCTGTAAAGTCACGTTACTGAGAATCCAAGCATAATCTGTAACAAAAGTAAGGCAATTTTGTGTTTCTTAAAAAAAAAAAAAAGAGGGACTTCAAGCTGAAAATGTCCATTTAACTGCCAGTAGATGGCAAAAATATCCCGTATTTGTCTTGATTACCTAAAATGATAGTAAAAAAGGCTTAATGTGTTGTTCTCTTCTTTGCTTCTCATAGAAACTTACAGAAAGTATAAATTAAAGTGCAACTGTACAAAAAAAGGTAGCAAAAAACCTCGATGGGTCATAAGAAGCTATCAAAAAGATGGATTCTTTTTTCAAGTTGAATGACCACATACCTGGAACCAGCAAAAGTTCTCCTTTGCTTGGTTTCTCAAAACAGAACACACAAAAAAACAAACCCACCAAAAACAAACCCTCCACCCAGGATTTTTTTGGCAAAGTTTTCATAAAGCATTTGTTCCTTGACTGATTATAGACTATTACTTTGCAATCAAGTAAATGGAATTAAATACCATGGCAAAGCCAAGCAGATGCCAGCGCTGCCCATTAGATTAAACCTGTGCAATAAAAAATCAGAATTCTTTTAAACAAAGAAACATGCATTAGGGTTTACCCTAGAAAAACAAGAATTTAACCTTATAAATCCCCATAGTTTGTCTTAAAAAATAAAAACCTATCCTTCAGATAGCCAGTAGTAAAGAAACAGTAAAACTCTGGATTTGGATATCCCTGCCTTGCCAGTGGAGTGGTGAAGGTTGCGGTCCGGGCAGCAGTGGGACGGGAGAGCCCTCCAGCGTGAAAAGCGATTCTCCGGCAGCGCGAAGTGGTGAGCAGGGAAGGAACAGAAGGCAGATTTGGCAGCGATTTCAGGGTGGTGACAACAGGCAAAGGCTTCCTACAGGAAAGGTGAGAGGTAAATCCTGTGCAATGCTGCTGGCTCTTGCCTGGCAGTGGTGATTCCCACCCATGGGCAAAGCGCTGTGTTCTCGGGGGGGCAGTCAGCATCCTGTCCTCCGCTGCTGGCTCACCTGAAACCTGCTGGGATTCAGCCCCTGGAGCCAGTGGTATAGCAGGGGAGGGTGAGAAGCTTGGAGGGAGGTGATGATACAGGCTGGAAAAAAGGCAAGCAGCCTTCAGCTCTGAATGTGGTGAGCAGGTCAGTACTGTCCGGAGCTCTCATGAGGAAATAAAGAACCTTAGGGACACTCCTCTGCAAAGACTTGACACATGGAGACTTCCCCAGCAGGACCTTTGCACATCCCACCTTCCCTCCCCATCTTTAGCAGGGAGGGAAGAAAAGAGGGGAGGGATGGCACTAGTGCAGAAGCATCTATCAGCTGCTTGTTTTGGGAAAAAAGTGTTACCAGAGGTGAACACCACAGAGCTACTTCATTAACCCTTTGTTCCATTTCATGTAGCTCCTGGTCGACCTCTCTGACCTGGCTCAGCCCATCCTGCCCCTCCTGGTCTGCACAGCAGAAGGGAAACATCAACCTCTCTGCACACTGCTGACATCACAGGAAGCTTGGCCATGGCTCCATTAACTCAGAATGAACCAGGGGAAGGCGATTTAAAAAAAACAGTGATACATTTGCTACTTTACAGCCATGCCAACATTTCCCATTGGCTTCACTAGGTAAAAATGGGTATTGGATACATTTCACTGTGGCATAACCAGTGAAATGAAGTTTTCTTAATTTCCTCTGTGCCTTCTTAGAGGGGAGTGTGTTTTGGGTCTGGAATTGGCTCTGTGCCATGGACTGTGGAGTGGTGAGGGGTGGAGGAAGAGGAACAATGAAGCAGAAGAAACAAGGAACGGACAAGTCAGACCAGATCCTCACAGTGCAATACCGTGTGTGGAAGGACCAGTGCCTTGGTGGCACCCATCAGCGAGCCAGGGCCATGATCAGGCTGGCACACATCTCAAAGAAGTCCATGGTGTGGCTGCCCCTGAGGGGATGCTGCCAACAAAGGAGCCACTCAGAGAGCCCATCAGGGATTGGCACTCAGCGGCCGCGGCACCATCGATGCTCAGCCTTGGCCGGTGCAAGCCAGCGGTGGAGCAGGAGCGCTGTGGTGTGGATGAGCCAGACCTCTGCTCCATCGCCTCATCTTGAAAAGAATAAAGAAAAAGTGGCATTAGTTTGGCATCTGCAATGCAGGTTTGGTAAGGAACTAGTAGCAGTGGTGGAGACAAACGGATCAAAAGGGCTTTCACAGACTTGAAACAGCTGCATAAGCCCTTCAAAATGCAGAGAATGATTTTTAAGCTTCCAGCCTTGCTATTTTATGTCTTTTACATCTCCTGTTGCACCATTTCCTGCTTACCATCAATGCTTTTGAAGTCCAAGAGATAGCTGCGGTTGTCCACTTGGTAGAGCTGCAGGCTCATCTTGACATAATTGCCTGTCACCGGGTTCTTGTGGCGCACCCTGAGGTGGTAGGCATTCACCACCTGCAATGGGAAACCTGCTTTCAGGAGTAAGATTCAAGGTAGCAAGAAGTGTATTTCTTTTCTTACTTTTTTCTAAACACAAACAAGACATCTTCTGGGAAAAACGCTGTTTCTAGAAAGAACAATGGCTATAAAGTGAAGCATATAACTTCATCTCCTACTTCCTCCTATCTTTAAAAAATGATTCTTAGGGCTCTGATTCACCAGCCGCTGTTTGAGAAAGCTGCCATGACCCATCTGCCAGGCCCCAAACTGACATCTGCTCCTCTCTAGCCAGCAGCCGTGGCCGTATGAGCCAAAAACTCCACTCCTGGACCTGCATACAAGGGCAGTGCCCATGAAACCAGGACAAGGTGTGCAGAGCAACCTCTCCCATCGGTGCAGCTAAATCCAGTCTTCATGCATCAGCCTCGAGCTGTGTATTTTCCCTTGCTGCTTCCCACCTCACAATCTGCTGCATCTCATTTACAATGGGTTCTTTTCTCTGCACTATATTTATGAAGGAACTGCGTGGATGGGAAAGCTATTCCGATGAAGAGTCACATCTGCAGTTATTCTTAGGATGGGAAAGACGATTGTGAAAGCTCCTCATATAAAATAAGCTCCACTGCCTATCTGAAGACGTTGGGCTGACTTGGTTTGTGAAGGTCTACCAGAAATACAGCAGGTTTGTTTGGTCTCTGTAAAACCAGCTAACAAATGTTTGGCTGGTGTAGGTATAGGCACCTGGTGACAGTCCATCTCCTGGCTGGTGCAGTGAAGTCTGGTTTCTGGGAGCTACTTGGCTTTAAAGACATAATATTATAAAAAATAAGATGGAAGGCTTTGAGGAAGCAGCACAGTGACATTAACATTGTACAAAAATGCTTGAGACCCGGAGTGAGGAGAATAACTCCTCTGGTGATGAAAATCTGGGCTGAAATTCTCTTTACCTTGCTCCCAATGCTCACATGAGGCTGCTGCAAAAGGCCACGAGTCAGGAGAGTTCACCTCAGGGACTGCAGCAAGATTTAGAGAATCAGGCTCAGCAGCAGATATTCAGGGCTAATTTAGGGATTTATTATTCCCACTTCCAAAAAGGCTGTGACTAAATATTGGTAGCTCTGGAGAAATATCTGCAGTGAGTACTGTCAACTAAAACATCTGGGTTTAAATCAAGAAGCTGAGCCCTAAACCGCGGAAGCAGTAAGTGTCTGAAAGCACATCTGGTCCACAAGCAGTGCTCCATCTCCATCAAGGAAAAGGCCACCACATCAATGATACAAATCCTGCCTCCAAGGCCCCTTGCCCCTCATCTGTGCATCTTTAAGGAAGATGCATACTGTGCCATTTCAGCACACACGACTGACAGGACCAGGCAGAAATAATGAGAGTTCCTTTCCTCAGCACTCAAGATGACCTTGCAAGGAATTAGCCACTAAAATTAGAAATGTGAACAGCTCCTCTTATCCCCGCAGCTAAATGAGGCAGAATCATCTTTCCAGCCAAAGGCTTAGAACACTCAGAAAGAAAACTTACTTCACGCCATAAATAAACACCACGGAGGTTGAAGCACAGCTGGCATCTTAATTCAGCACATTTGTATTAACAAGAATAGGGAATATCACAAGGGAATACCATGAGAAGTAGGGAATATCACAAAGTGTGGGCATGTATTTGGAAACAGGTGAGGCTGTAACCATACTTGAAAACCTCCCCGAGCAATTCAGCTCATGAGAAAATGACACTCAAAAACACCACGGAGCACCAGCACTCCCTACCTTCCACTCGAAGTCCAGCTGTTTCATAGCCCGGTACACCTCGGCCATGATGTCATATGGTTTGCTCTGGCTGCGGATTCCCAGGTGCCACTTGGCCTTTTTGACAGTCAAGGGTTTTGGCTTCGTGGTGTTGAGGGCATCCAAAGGACACCGAGCTTTGGGGCTGTCTGCTATCAATGGCGGCATCCGCTCGGGGTGCGGCTTCACCCCAGGAGGGACGTGCATGGTGCTGTCATCCATGAAGGAGCCAGTGGGAGGGCTGGAGGCGAGGTAGAACTCGCTGGCTTGGTTCATGATCCTCCGGTTGTCGATGACGAGGTGGTAAGCCACTGCCAGCTGGTCCTGAGGGTCTCCACTGTACAGGCTGTTCATCACCTCCGACTCTGTGCACTCAAACTTCTCACAGACTTCCCGAACTGCGTCATCGTCGATAACGGTGGCATCGTAAGAAGGGTCCTCTGGGAACAGGTAACTGGGCAGCTCTTCCTTAAACCACTCGTGTTCCCTGAGGAATGCAGAGAGGAGCCACTGTGAGCTCTGTGTGAGACAGGATAGGCAACCACTGCCACCAGTCCTTTGCTTGGTCCAGACAAGACTAATCCTCAGCTGCCAACTGGGGAACTCAACCCAGCCCTCCACAGTCCCCCCAATATTGCAACAGTGATGACATTCTGCCCTGCTCTACTCACTGGGCTTTGAAGTAAGACTAAGAAGAAAATGCTCATGCTTTGTGATTCCTATGGGTCTGACAGAGATAGAGAGCATTAAAGCTATCCAGGTACTTGATTCCCATTGATTTGCGATGAAGTCAATGACAAGTAAGCGTCTAAAAGCCATGGAGTGTCATTTCTACAGGTTCTATGTATTGACTGTAATCTCGCCACATGTGCTGCTGCTCTAGCATGTAATTCAATCCTCCAGTCTTAAGGAATGAAGAAATAAGAAAAAGGGAGTTCACACAGTTTTACTTGAAGGGTAAAATTAAGGCCATCAATTGAAAATGCATTAAAAACCTGAGAACTGAAAGTCTCAGTAACATTTATGTATATGCTTAGCACATCAGCTAGGTGTGATGATTACTATAAATATCATAAAATGTGTATCAGGCTCTAGTTTTACAAAATGTTTCTAAAACGGCTTAGGCTGTGAGAATTTTGAAGTCCCACTAGCAGCCATGAACTCTCAATGATCTCTGCAAACAAAAATATCTGCTTAAGAGCCCAATTGTTCCCTTTACCTGGAATTTCCACAGTGATGCACGAAGATAAAAGGTTCATGGTCACTGTGCTCATGGACTAGACAAGAAAACTAGGCTGCATTTAAAGATGAACCATTTGCTTACATTTCAAACTATAGCCAATATTTATGGATTAAGTTAGTAATTCTTGGGTTTCTCCTTTTTTTACTGGACAACAAGTACAATTAATTACCATCTTATTCTGAACTGGTACCCACAGGGGGGTGGTCTTGAACTAAAGTGATGAAAAATGGCTGATGGATATTAAGTTCTTAGGATTATTGCATGCTATAGCTGGTTCTTCTAAGTGCTGCTAAGAGATTTTTGAGGCTCTTTTATAAGGCAATAAAATAGAATTTTATATATATGTATATTAAATATATATAAAATCACCAGCCAGTTCATCATCACCCATTTCGAGCCAGCAGCATGTACCTCTCCATCAGCATTAGAAGAGTGCAGGCTGCTCCTTGAATTGCTTGGGACAAAAATCATCTGGATTAGCTGACTACTCCTATAAACCACCCTGCCCATCTGCCAGCAGGTGACCCCCCAGATAGTCACCATCCTCTGCCACCAGTACACCAGAGCCCCCCAAACGCAGCCAGTCCACCCCAGCCCAGCTGAGCTGACCTGATGTCCTTGATGGTTGCTCGTTTGAGAGGGTCAACCTGCAGCATGTGCATGAGGAGAGTGGCAACAGAGCGGTTGAGGTATTCAGGGATGTAAAACACACCTCCCCGGATCTTCTTGAAGAGAGTGGGGACGTGCTCGTCGTCAAAAGGCAGAGTGCCACAGAGAAGGGCATAGAGGATAACTCCACAGCTCCAGATGTCCACCTCTGGGCCAGCATACAGTCTGCACGAGGGCAAGGGCAGGAGAAATGTGTCACCCCTCATCCTTTCCTCAGTTAAAGTGCAGATCCCAGTGGGTGAGCTTGCAGCCCCACTGGGGACAGAGCTGCAGCCCACCCTGGGGCTGCTGTTGTGGTTCCCTCCAACCAAACCTGCCTAAGCCAAAATTCCTCAGGGAAATGACATGGCAGATCTGGCACTGGCTGCCCACACTCCTCTGGACAGCCATGTATACCTCTGCTCTCCAAAAAGCCAAACCCCACATTTCCAAGAACTCTTTCAGGCTGTTTGCTCCTTTGCCCCAAGGTCTTAGCCAGAAATTTCTGTTCATTCAGTGAGGCAGATCAAACAGCAGCCGATACTCTATCTCTGACTGTTTATTTTTGGTGGAAGTTTGTGTGCTGGTATGCAAGCACTCCCACTTCCAACAAGCTGCTAATGTGCTCCCTGACATCACCAAGTTGGGACACCCCAAAGATACAGTTTTGCTGCTGCTTGCTCGGCTCGATTTGCTTATCTCTTTTTGATATAACTGGCACCTCCTCAGAGATTTTTAGGAGGCAGCACTTCCCCTCGGGCTGTGAAACCCTACCGAAATACAGAGGCTGAAAGGGAAATATAGCAGTTGCTTCGTAAAACCTCAGCATTCTGTGCTTGTTCCTCCTGAAAAGCATGGCAGACACACCAGTGTAGAAAACATACTGGTGATGCACATGGCCATTCTCTGAATACCTCCAAAACACCAGGTCTGCTTGCCTAAGGGTGAGACTTCCCCTGCTGAGGCCAGGGACAGCAGCAAAGTCACTTTGGAAATACAGACAATTAACTAGATGCCCCCCTGGGTCATGCCTCCATGCCCAATTTCAATAGATAGGAAGCCAGATTCTTTTCCTGATAACTGCATTGCCTGAACAGTCGACTGGACTTTTAAACCCAAATGAGATGTGGTTTTATGACTCTGAAACCTGAGCTGTCACGCTCTGCTGTTTTTGTGCTCTACCAGGAAAGGCAGCAGGAGCCAGGAGCCAGCTCCTCCCTGCCCTGCACACTCAGCACCAAGGCTGGAACAGCGGATTGTGCCTTTCCCCCACAAATGCAGCTCTTGCATGTTGCTATACCTCTGAGAAGAGGGCAGCTTGGCCTACCAACCAGGAGTATGAAACTCAGGCATCCCTGATACTGATCCCACTGTAGGTAGGACCAATGCAGGAGGGATGTAGTTGTAGGCGGTGAAAAAATGCAATACGTAGGCTTGGTTTTGTTTTTCTTTCTTACTTCTGTTGTTATTAAGCTGTATTGCCTGTGCCCTTGGAATGATCTGGCTCTGCACACTAATCTACCCTGTGCCTTGTCTCCTATACAAGCTGAAAAATGAGTACCTGGCCTTGGCTGAAAAGAATGTGGAAACAATATTAATATATTTTTGGAATCCCAGTAGAGTTTCTGGCTTTGTCCCCTTCTTGACAATGAGGATTTACTTGATTTTATACGTAAAGCTGTAGACATAACAGGGTTTTTGGATGCTAGTCTAATTCCCAGAATACTCTGCCAACACTTGCACTGGCGCAAACAGGGATAAATAATCATAATCACAGCTAACACACTCTGAACAAAATGTTGCATTTAAAAGCTACAGTTTTAGGCAAAAATATGCTGGAAAAATAATGCTCATGAAAAGGGAGATTCCAAAAAATGGGGCAGATGATGAGATAGGCAGTCTGAAGGACGATATACAGAGGACTGAAAATTTGAAAATCTGTATTTGCAATCCTTGCTATGCTATTACAGAGAGAATCAGGGAAATATGTACATTCTATGTCACTTCTGTTCCTGACAGTAAAATATAGGAGGTACCACTGCTATTAAAGTCCAATTCAACCTTGCAGAGTGTGTTCAACACTCCATGTGCTGTACAGATGTTGCATGCTGACAGATGCAACCACACTGGAGATTTGTCAATTCAATTCATCAGTTCAAAACAACGCTCCAATGGCTGAACCTACTGCTATGGCCAAAACCTCTAGCTTAAGGAACCAGAATACAAGTATTTTCAGTGTAAGAGTTCAACAGTGTTAGAAAGTGATTAAAGATCTTCCTTATTCTTTGGTTAGTAAATGGTTTTCCTCATTAACACTGTTTATATTACAGGTGGGCAGGAGAGAAGGGGGTAGCCTGGAAAAGCCTTTCCACCTGGCATCCAAAGAGAAATTTTCACCCTCTTTAATTAGCAATATAAACAGTCAACATCTGGTATTAATAATTCCTCCAAAGTAAACACCTTCAGCAAAATATGGTTTGCTATTACAGCTATTGAGAAATAAAATAACGAAGGAAACTTGCTGATCTTTGCCTGTAGATTCACCCAAACATAAAGCACAGGTTGGAAGGATTCAGCTGCTTTAACTAGATGTGCAAAGCTGTTTCCAATGCCAAGAACAAATTTAAAGTCCATGTGCTCACATAGGCTCTGGTTAGAAGCAGAATGTCCTACCTTCCAGAGATTACTTCAGGGGCTGCATAATTTGGGGAACCACAGCTAGTGCGTAGAAATTCGCCATCTGACATCATGTTGGATAATCCTAAAAACAAGATGTTTATTACACACTGATGTTTAACCTGAAGGTCCAGCCACAGAGGACTCTGAGTTGCAAAGAGGAGGAGAGGTACAGCAAGTGGAGGGGGAAATTTGGAGGGGAACTGTTTACATAATTTAGATAGACTCCTTCAAGCTGATTTGCATATTACTATTATTATAATAATTATTATCATTATTGTCATTACTATCATTCTTGGTTTTTTCCAGATTCAGACCAGGAATATTCACCCCAGGCTAATTTTGCTTGTCTGAGTCGCAAGTCCCGGAGCACAGAGGAGAAAAAGACATGATTCATCCCAGAGCACTCACTTTATATGGGAATTGGGTGGGGTTGAGTAAATCTTTAGAAGGATTTATCACTGCTAAAAAGGCTTCACCAGGACAGAGTTGATGGCCTGGGTGTTTTGATGGATTTCAGTTGGTAATGCCACTTAAAGTCTCCTGTTACTGCTTGTTGTAAAGCAAGGCCGAGAGCACACGGCCAAATGTACAGAGAACATGCATGAAAATAAACACTTGCAGCCAGCTCATCCTGAATTAACTGCACTGAGTCTGTCTTATAAATTAGCTAAATCTTTACGTTCGGTGATTATACTAAAACATAGCAAAGATTTACAAATTACTTCGCTGCTCCATTCTCAGTGCCAGTACAGAAGCAGCCTACAATAAGTAATCCCTGCCCTTGCAAAAAGGCCAGTGTTTATAACTGTGGGCTTTACAGGTAGAGCAACTGGTAGTGGTTAGGGCAGCAGGCTCTGGGTTTTGTAAGGCATGCTAACACGGACACGCTCCAGCAAGCGCTGCCGGAGCTGGCTGCGTTTCTGGAATGCTGCTGGGGTCACATACCAAAATCAGCTATCTTTGCATTCATGTGTGCGTCCAGCAGCACGTTCTCTGGTTTCAGGTCTCGGTGGACAACCATGTGTCTGTGGCAGTAATCCACTGCAGAGAGAATCTGCTGGAAAAGGCGTCGAGCTTCTGCCTCTTCAACCTATGGACACACAGGAAAACAGCCCTGAAGGTTGGTCTGCGTGCAGAACTGGCAAGGGAAGGTTTGACTTAGCAAGGAGCCAAAACGTTCCAGGGTGCAGAGAGAAAATCACAGCATGCCTGAGACCAGAAGCAGCAAATAAAGCAGATTCCCCCCCCTGCATTTTATAATGTGCTAGTGTTTGCAAATGGTACAGCCCAGAGATGAAATGTGAAACCTAAATTTAGCTGAGCTGTCGAGAAGAACTTGAAGGTGGCACCTATGAGGCAATGGCCTGCTGTCCCAATGGGACCAGTTCTGCTGTACAGACTGAGACTGGACAAAGCACAGCAGAGGATGCTGCTAAGAGCAATTCCTCATGGACAGAAGGCTCTGGAAACAAGAGCTGAATGTGGAATATTGCGATGATTTTAATTAGCTATATAGTTATATTAGCTAATAAGTTGTATGAGTTACATTACAGAAATCATATTTAAAATGAATTATTATTTTTACTGATGAATTCTGAAAGACTCCCTTCACGAAAAGTTGAGTTTCTGAATGCAAGAGTTCAGAGAGGATCCAAATTAGTCACTGAAAAGATCCAGATGGGTAAAATGTGCTGGAAATCAGAACTGTAGCTAGAAAAGTCAGCTCCATCAACCACTGCACTGAACTAAACCACTCTGTTGTAAATGTATTGATTTTCACAGTACAGAGAGGAAACGTGTGATGGGATGATCCTTCACCTGAAGCCTTCTTCTGCTTCTCCACTTCAGCCCATTTTTATCTTCTTGCCCTGTGACTGCTGCCTGCCTATGAGGATGTCCATGGGGCAGACACCAGTGAATTTCTTTGTAACCATAACACACATTTCATGGGCTCAACCTATACCTCAGGTGATTTACACCCAGTGGGATTACTGGCATTTGAAAATGTTCAGATAAGCCACATCCTCAAAAAGTCTTCAAAGAATCTGACATGGAGCCAAAGAGAGTTGGGGGGAGGTGAATGTCTGTGGTGGAGACCACACTGAGTGGTCTTCCC
>NW_008685839.1:0-8592 GCF_000695815.1 Acanthisitta chloris | reverse complement strand
TGAACCATGGGGGTTTTGACAGGCAGGCTATAGCTAAAAATTACAAAAATAAGCTAGTTTTCCAAATATTTTCACTAAGCAACACGTTACCTTGGATATTTGGGTTTGGGTATCAAAATACACCAGAGAATGTTGCAAAAAATTGCACACAACTTTTGTGTGAGCTGAGTACGAGACACTCCAGACAGGATTGCTGTGAAGCAACTTCTATTTTGGGCCTTAACCTTAACTGTGTTCCCTTTAGCAATCGTTTTGCTTCTAAACACCATCCTCTTCCCACACAAGTGCTTGGGCTGACATGGTACAGGCACTTACACGTCCGTGCTTACAGATGTAATCAAATAATTCCCCGCCAGACACGTATTCCATAACCATGAAGAAGTCTGTTGGTGTGCTGATGACCTGGTACCTTCAAAAACACAAGTGGATTTAGAAAAAATATGTAATTAAGAAGAACAGGGAAATGATTTCAAATAGATTATTAATTTCACATCGATGCTTAAAATAAGCATTTGTTTGGATCTTGCTCTTATAATTGCTTCTCTTATTCCCAGTATAATCTTTCACTTGTCTGTGAAAGAATCTCCTTTACAGACCCATGGTTTTCCTTCAACCTTCTAAATAATTCTCTATAATCTCTGCCAGACAATCTTAGCACAGTTAGGACTGTCCTGACTTTCAAATTTCCATTTTGGCTATGATCTGCAACAACAGCTTTAGAAATGAAGGCTCTGTTAGCTGGGGGCAAGGAGTGGGTACATCTGGTTTCCCTCACATCAGGGATAAAGAACATAAGGAAGAGCTCTAGGCACTTGAGGGAGTTTCTTTTGGACAGGTACAGAAACAAAGATTCACCCCCCAAAACACTATTTTTCAAATATTAAATATCTCTATATTATAGAATGGGGAGGAAAAATCCCAGTGTATCACCCTAGGGTTGCAAATTTATTCTCCATTTTCATTCAAAATGATCCCTGAGGGCTGCAAGGGCATTTCAGTGTCCCAGCTGGAATAAACTGCCAGTGATCAGCCGAGGTCAATGCAGCCCCAGGAATTCATAGCAGCACCAGCTGAGACCTCCTTCTCTTTTATTCAGATTCATTGTTTTATTGTTTGCATCTTTTTTTATTTTTCCTACAGATGAATTTCATGAATTTTTACAGCTGGGTTTTAATTTGAAACACAGAGATTTCAAATAACTTTCAGCGATCGGCAAATGAACAAGTGATAGTTCCGTAAAGTTCAACATGATCAACCTCATGTGTTTCTGAAGAGCTTTGGACCCAGACATCTAAGTTGCTGTTAATTGCCCCAATATTCCTTTTATATACATGTAAAAAGTTATTGACAGAGGAGATATATGTGCCACAGTCTCCTCCTCACCTATTTATCACCATATTTTATGACTGCAGTATGACCATAGGACACTGATATTGTCAAGCTGGGTTTAATTTTTATTGCTTTGACAAATGTGTGAACAGGACTTAACTTGCAGGATGCTGGATACACAGCTGAGGAGTCTTGCTGGCTTTTTCATGAAATAATACCAATCTGTTCTCCAATAAATCCATGGAACTGTGAAGTTACTCTAAAGTCAACAGTTGCTGCATGGTTAGTTATTTAACTGTAGAGAGAATTTGTTTTCCCTTGCTTCTAAGTCCCAGGTATTTGCTATATCTCATGCCAGTTTTAAGGCTGACCTAAATGTCAACTTATCCTTGCAGTTACCATTCAACAGCTTTCTTTTATAGAAATGCCAAAGATATTATCGAGTGCCTCATTAATGTGGACTGGCTGCACAAACTAGGGATTGAGAAGGAATCCCAGAGGCTGGAGTGCAGGTGCTGATTTACAACTTAAACTCAGGTTCATCAAAGTGGCAATTTTGAAAACTTCTGTCTGAATAATAAATTTTTTTTTAAATGTTCTTTTAAGGTCTGGATAATCAGTCCATTAAAACATAAATCCTATTGACTGGAAGCCAAAGCTCACTCGACAAGCCTGACCATGCTGCAACTCACAGAATCACAGAATAGTTTGGGTTGGAAGAGACATTAAAGACCATCTAGTCCCCCCTCTCTGCCATGGGCAGAGACACCTTCCACTAGACTAGGTTGCTCCAACCCCCATCCAACCTGGCCTTGAACACTTCCAGGGATGGAGCAGCCACAGCTTCTCCGGACAACCTGTTCCAGTGCATTGTTCTAACATGCAAAAACCTGACCAAAACCATTTTTTACTACTCTCAGTCATCTCCTGAAACCAAGACAACTGTGTATGGGAGGTCTTTGCAGACAGAGGAGTAAGCTGAACATGTGGCAGAAAGGGTACTTACAATTTGATAATGTGAGGGTGCCGAAAGAGCTTAAGGTTTTGAATTTCTCGTTTAATCTTCCCAACCACATCCAGGCTGCGGATTTTCTGCCTGTTCAGTATTTTTACTGCTACTTTGTGCCCTGTCAGCTGGTGTTCGCCAACTATGAGAAAGAGAGCATTGCAAAGTCACTAAACAGTGCAGCAATATTCACACAAGCAGTTTAGGACACTGTGATTTATAAGCAAAAAGCCACTCCTGAACGGGGAAAAAAGCAAAAGCTGAGGGGGTGAAATATTTTAAAACTGGTTTTTGTCTCTTCACTTTATTGTTTTCCCAGTGGAGTCATGGAAGACAGAATAGAGGGGACTTATCTGCCAAAACCACTCAAGTAAATAAAACAGAGTGAGTTACTGGAGGAGGTCATACCCCAAGCTAATTTGCAAGGATTTATAGCACGTAAAAGCTAGATTAATCAGAAACAGATACATTTAAATGGCAGAGGAGAATCTCCACCGTAACACACTGCTTGACTAAATCCCTAATAAACCCAGTCTTAAAACTAGACCATGGCACTTCTTTTTTAAAAAATGATAGAGGGATTTTCCCTGCCCAAAATAGGACTGCAGGATTTGCATTACTAAAATGAATTTCTATTTTTACTTCCTCAAGCGTGCTTCTTGGTTTGATGACAAGCTACAGGAACGCTGCTGGACTGCAGGAGCAAATTCTGCTCATAGGAAAGATGCAGACTTCAGTACGGGGTTTTATAAAATGCACTTAGGGCACTGAGATGCTGATGCTTATTTTCTGTGTCCAGGGACAAACTGTAACCACAAAGTGGGAGTAGCACCACTGCCACTGGGGGAGTTGTATTTCACAATGTGAAATGGCTTCAGCTTTTGATCCATTTGCTATCAATAAAAAGACTACATGAAAAATAAATAGCTCCTAGGAAGCAAGACTTATATTGAAGTTAAGAGCAGAAACTGCTTGAAAACTGTCAGTTGGATGTTTGGGTCTAAAAAAAGGTTCTCTGGCCATGAGCTACCCCTTCTCTGATTTTTCTAATGTGACATGAAAAATGGTGACACACAGATCATTTCCTAAAGACCGTGCAGAAAACCTGCTTAGAGTAAATATTTGTGCTCTCTAATTATGAATGTTACCCTTCCAGTAATAATACAGAGTGGAGGGTGTTAATTATTATGAGCAAACCTTGTTATTACATTATTAGACCCTGTAATTTTGGAGGCTCTAATGAGCTGATCAGAAGCAAACGGTGTAAGCAGGCGGCGTGAGAAGGGCAGGGCAGCAGCACCGGCACCACTCGGGGCACACCAGGTCACTATTATTAGCTACCAGATAAGACCTGCCAGAGATTCATTCCTCAATAAGAGCATCCTAAAAATAAAACACTTTACTGCCCTTGAAAATTAAAGCACCACTTTGCATGTCCATTTTATTCCTCGTAATACTTAAAACTACTAGATGAAATGAAAACAAACTCAGCTTTGCAGTATAGATGCAATTTAGGGATTAGCTGAGGGCTGGAGGAGGCAGATAATTCCTCTTGTGCATTGCAAGGAGAGCGCTGTAAATAGTCCAGGGAGACATCTTCCCTGGTGTCTCTTTGGGGAGAGGAGAGCAGGACAGTGCTGGGGCTGCCTCATGGCAGGGAGGCTTTGCTGGAGCAAGGCTCGGCACAACAGCACATGTCTAAGGGCTACACAGGCTCAAGTTTTACAGGGGCTTGCAGGGGAGCTGGGGTACACCCTCTTTGCTCCCTGCAAGCAATTCTCCCCATGTGGTGCCAAGAGTAGCCTTATAAAGGGCACAGAACTCTCTTTGCCAAGGTTGTCATGGTATATGCGTAGTATATGTTACACCAAGGAGGCTGGGGAAGGCCGGACAGAGAGACGCAAGACAACTTCAGCACGTGTCTTTGAGATCAAGTCCTTTCCCATCAGCAATTGATTGGATCAACTACAATACTGCAATACCTCTGCTCTCTCTTTTCTGGGAACACAAGAAGCTGTACTCTGAAAGCTGCCACTGATTCACTCAGTTCCACTGAAGAATTATAATGCACCAAGCCATTAGTTAGAAAACTGAGGAATGGCAAAGCAAAGAGTTTTATCTCCGAACTGGGAAAAAAACCCTGATTTCTGCCACCCTTTGTTTCAAGACAACCCTATCTGGCCTTTGCTCAGTATATGCTTTGAAAAATTTTTATTATACACTTGGGGGGAAAAAAAATAGCCATGCCCAGAATGAATAATTATTGTTTTCAATATGATTGCCGAATAGTTCATCTCCTTTCCATCCATGACAAACTAACTGTGAAGGTTTTCTAGCACAAACACATTAATAATTAAAAATAAACAGACTATTTTGTAATCCATCTTTTGCTTACAGTAAGCATTAGATACAGAGATATTATTGTTTCTGTCCCCAGTGACTTGTTAAGCCTCCTCGAATGCCAGGAAAGAGAAAGACAAAGAAAGAACACAATTTCCTATGTGGTGGGAGACTTTTAAGCCTTTGAGATCTCTCAGGCTGCAGCCTGTAGATGCAGAATTTTGAGATGGACAGTAAGGACAACCTTCCCTCTGCTCACAGAGTCACTCTCTAATCCCACATGCTAGAGCACATTGGTGGGGAGACCTGGCCCCAGGACCATCCCAGCAGTGGCAGATCCCATGTCTCCCACAGGCATGGAAGAGGATGCTTGTGCAGCTTGTCTGGGTTTGGCCTCTCCTCACCCTCACCTTGGCTGGTGGTGAGGAAACCTTCTCCTTCCCTGTCACTACCTCCCCAGATCAAAAGCCCAGTGGGAGCAGGGAGACCTGAGCAGCAGTATTAGGAAGGGGATTGAACATAAGTCTTGCCTTTTAGTGACAAGGACTCAAGTAAGCTTCACCACAGCTTAAAACTAGCAAGTAGGAATTGGCTGGGGTGAGCAGGGTAGATGGATTCCACACAGAGATGAGAAGCAGCAAAAATCCAAACAAACATAAGGGTTAGGTGGCAACGCTGACTCTAAACTCCAAAATACAGCACCAAGCAGGACACAAGATGAGTGTCCTTAGCTGCTAACCCATCTGCTCACAGATGTGACTGTGTGACAAGAACACATCAACATCAGATACTATTAAGGAAAGAAGGGAAGAGGTGTAAGAGAATTAGTTTCAGAAAGAAGACTCTTCTCATTTACTTATAAGAGGAAAAAATGAGGAGGAATGATGATTAAAGTACCATAAGCATAGATAATAATTACAACACCTTGAGAGCATGTTTTATTAGAGCACCTTTTTACCCTACCTCTGGGTGCATGTTTGATGCAGCTCAGGTAGCACAAGCAGTTAACATTCTCACAAATGCTTCAAGGGAATGTAAAAGTTTATGGAGGGGTGAGAAAACTCCTTTCCTATCAGCTGTGCCAGCCCTTATCTTAGCCCAAAGTTAAAAATGAAATCCATCCAAGCATATATTTAGCAACTCTGTATTAATTCTGCCCCAGTGACACTTGTTTGCATGTTATACCATCCTTCCTTTTCCTTTCCTTCATCTGCTCAGTCTCCTTTAGTTTATATTCCCCCAGTGCAAGGTATTACCTTCTGCAGCAATGGTATAGAGCCTGGGAAAACAGGATCTGATCTCAACTGAAGCCCACAGAGGTGCCATCACAACAAACATGAACACAACCCAAGCACTGCCAGTCCTTGAGGGACAAATTGGTCACCTTGGTGGCAAACAAGTGTGGGTAAAAAAACACCAAGTGGTCCCCAGGGATGCCGTGCATGGCACCAGATGGAAAAATATTTGGGTTACTCTGCTGGATTTTGACTGAAGCTCTTCAAGCTGCAACCACTGTGAACCCCTCGTGAGGGCTGTGGTCAAAGGAGAGTTTTTGGAGACCTGCATGGAGGAACATGCCCATGACAAACACCATTCGTCTAATCTGTTCTTACCAACCCCCAGTGGAGGAGATGCTACCTCCTTCCTTCAGTCCTTTGCTAAACTCAAAATCCAAGATCTCTTCCACAGTTCTATTGAAATTAAATTTTCCTATTTAAAAGAAAATAAATCTTAGCAAATTAATCTTATGCTTGGCCTGGAGGACAGGGAAAATAAATATACTTGACAAAATCCTGCGTGGTGACGTTGACCCTTGGCATGAGACCTCCTATCCATCCACCACGTCAGCTCCTGCCACCTTCCTCTCTTCTAACAGATGCTGTATCTTCATCACCACTTCCAGCTGGAATTTCAGTATTATCATCAAAATCCTGCTCTCATCTGCCAACCTATTTGCTCCTCTCCATGCCTTGTGTCGTCTTTCTGTAAATGAAATCAAGGAACTGAATGGGCTTAAAACAAACAGTTTCCTGCAGCATTCATTTAGTTTTTAGGAGGATCAGTTCCCTCATGACCCATACAGTGCTAAGCCACTGCTGGGATGAATGAACATCCCAACAGGGCCATGGGGGCTTTTTCTGTCATACCACTGGTTTCTGATGGCTCAGAGTAACTATTCAGCTCCAGCCACGAATTCAATACTCTGGTTAGTACTCCATGTCACTAAATCCTTCCTTTCATTACCATTTTCTTATTTCCTTAGTAACTGTAATCCTTAACAATTGTAAATTATGATTTCTTAACCTTGAGGAGTAAGGCAGGAAAAAGTGCCTAAAACAAAGGCTGGTGCAAGGCAGAGTTTGAAGAGAACATATCAGCAACAAGAAATGTCACTGATGGCACCAGGCTGCTTACTGAAAAAGCAATTATTATACACAACACACACAGTGCTTGAATCAATCAGGCAGAAAACTCTTTACTTTTCTCATGTGAGTACAGGTTTTTCTAAAGCTCATTCGATTAAAATGCTGTAATTCCACATAAATAGGAGATCTCATTTCTTCATCTCAGTTTACAGTCTCAAGCACAAATTTCACCTGTCAGGTGTACGCAAAATATTAAGAAAAAAAAACCACAACAGGAACTACTCATCTATAAAGGCTTTTGAGCTAGGAAATCTCTTATATTATTTGAAATGTTTCTTAGGAAACTGTCAGTTTTTACCAAAGTCAGGCCATAGGTGGGGGGTATTTGTGCTAGTTAAGGAAAAAAAGGCTATTGTTGGCAGGTTTAATTTGATCTGCAAGAAAAAAACTGCCTCTGCAGACCACGTTTTGAGGTCTGCTAGCATACACAAGTGATTTAAACGCTCCTTACTGTTAGAAGAATTTATTCTGAAAATTCTTTAATCAGTAAATTTGTGGTTTGGGATTAAACATAGCAACATATTTTTAGGGGCCTGATTAATGGTCACAGGTGGATTTAGCTCCAGTGGTTGTGGTGGTTTCTCTCCTCTGCTGTCAATTTTGGTTTATTTTAAAACTCCAGTCGCTGAGTGCAGGCACATCACCCCTTTGCCCGGCCACATCCCAGGGGGGTGGGGAGACACTGAGTGGGGCAGCTGCCCCCCTGGCTCAAGCTAAACCCATTTCCTACTGGGAAACACAGCTATCCATTTCACTTAGATAGTCAATTTTGTTGTTCTTTTCAGTACCTTGATTAAAAACTAAAATTTGCATGCAATGGCAGAACTCACAGGAAAAAAGAAATACAAACATTTGCAAATATTACAGTCAGGTAAAGCAAAGCTGGTGCCTTCAGAATGCAATCTAGCTGCTCTGGCATGACTGACTGAGGAATCCCAGCCTGACCCGACCCCTCTGTCCTAGAATGGACTGAGTTGGAAGGGACCTTAATGAATATCTCATTACAACCTCCCTGCCACAGGTCACCACACCTTCTGCTAGACCAGGCTGCTTCGAGCCCCAACCAACCTGGCCTTGCACACTTCCAGGGACGGGGCATCCTTAGCTTCTCTGGGCAACCTGTACCAGCACCTCACAGCGCACAACTTCTTCCTAACCTCTGATCTAACCCTGCCCTCCTGCCAGTTTGAAGCCATGCCTCGTTCTCCTGTCACCCCACACCCTGTCAAAAGTCCCTCCCCGGCTTTCTTGTAGCCCCTTTAAGCACTGGAAGGTGCTCTAAGGTCTCCTGGACCTCTCTCTTCACCAGACTAAACAACCGCAGCTCTCTCACCCCTTCATCCCCGCCCAGGCCGATGCTCTCCCGGCTCCCCGCGCCCACACGAAGCCCCTTACGCCCCTCTGGTAGTGCCCGGCGGCCGCTCCAGCCTTCCCATCCCCTCTCTCTTCGAGCGAGAGGAAAGTTTGCTGGGTCCTGCTGGCGGCACCGGC
>NW_008685838.1:21890-23102 GCF_000695815.1 Acanthisitta chloris | reverse complement strand
CCGCTCGGTTTGATCTGTTTCTTGAAACAATTTTTAGTCGATCTTGGAAGTTAAACCTTAAGGGAAAAGTGCTCAAAATGGAAATGAGCAATTGTAATCATGCCGTCCAGAAGGCGTAGAAAGTTCATGTTTATTTTTCTCTCAGACTCAAACTTTTTCTAAATGAAATCATTGTAACAGTATTTTGGAGTTTGGGGTTTTGTTTTTAAGGGGAAGAGGGGGGTTGTGAAGAATTTTTGGGAGGCTTGAGCTGTTGGGTTTTGTTTTTACATGCTGTGTAACTTTAACCTGGTATGCTAAATGCATGGGGGTCAAAATAAATCTCACATGAAAGTTTTCTAATGCAAGGAATATTGCTTTCAAGGACTGAATGTTTCAGCACACTAACTATTCCTAAGTTTGTTGCTTGCTAAAATGCAGCAAGGTCATTCCCTTTTCCCCACTGTATATTTCCGCAATATTTTCCCATCCGGGTGAGTTGCATAGTACAAAGCACAGGAAGGATTTTCGGTGAAGGAAAAGCTGGTGCTGACACCAGATACAGAGAAGAGCCACGGCACCTCACGTTAAAATATTTTCCTAAACTTTAAAGCACCGGACACACGAAGAGTAACGGGTGACTTCTACATAGCATTTTCAGAGGACAAACTTGGCATCAGTCGGGTATTTAATTTTATGAGAAAACGCTTAGGGAGCAACCGGCTCATACCTCCCATCCGGAGAGACACAGTGATACACATAATGCCTATCACAATAAACATGAACATAACAAATTTATATACTTTGACTACTGTGTACTCAATTAGGGGAAAAAACACAGATCCTGCAAGGCAATGCGTACATGCCTTTAAGCCAGATCAGCTCGAAACAGGCAATAAGTGTAGGATGCTTTGCTATTCATTTTTCATTTTCAGATCAAATAAATAAAAATGCCAGCCCGTAGATGAATCATTTATTACGTCTAAAAATCAACAGCTTTTCAATATCTCTTAATCTGCTTATCTGTGATAGTCTCTGACGTAACAGGAGTATGCATTTAACCAACAGTTTAACCAACAAGTTTCTAGATAGAATATGCAATAAATAGAAATAGTTGATTTAGAAACATTGGGTTTTTACCAGTTTTGAAGCAACACAGCTCTTTTAAAGGAAAATGTGGGTGGCTCTTAAAAGAGCCTTTGGGGTTTTCCGAGATGATCGCGCAAGAAAAGC
>NW_008685838.1:13182-21600 GCF_000695815.1 Acanthisitta chloris | reverse complement strand
GCCGAGCCCCTTGCCGCCCTTGCCTCGGCCAGACATGATCTCGCTCTACGCTCGCTCTGCACTGGGAGCTGCAGCCCCGCGCGGCGCCTTTATGCGCTGGGAGCCGACCTGGTTGGGAGCAGGGACTGCGGAGAGAGGCGGAGCTTGGGTGTCGCTCCCACCTCCTCCCGCTGTCTCTTTCCCGCGGCTCGGGGGAAAGCCTATAACGCAGCACAAGCGGTTCGGTGTTCCCACCGTGATTCGATGCTTTCGTTGTTTTTCAGATAGCAAAGATATCGTTTCTGTACGTATAATGGCTTCTATATTTTTAAAGCTTTAATGTGTCGCGATCATTTAGAAAGTCATTCATAAAAGGTATCCAGTTATTAATTAACTTAAATGACACTTTGCTTTTTTCACTATAATTGTTAATTTTCAAAGACGGGTATGTCTTATGTATTTCAATTTCGCCTGCTTGCATGGATTCTTATATGTGGATTCACTGTTTTAAATACCTTCTTCACATGCTTTTGAAATGGATAATCTTGCAGGAAAACCTGCGCAATAGTGCGCCTGAGAAACTGTACCTCTCCTCAAATATTTTCCCATCTCCATTTTGTGCCCTCTCTGAATGTTATCTCAAGGGGAGTTTAGCAGTAAAGGTATGCTAATCGTGAGTTTAACCCCTATGTGTTTAATTTTCATTTTTTTTATGGTAAAACCATTCTTTTTGTACCAATATTTTTACAGTGCTTTCCACTGTTGTGGTGACATCGAAAAGAACATGCCTACTTTTAGAAAGACTGAAAAAATGAATACTTAAAAACAAGGGTGGTTTTGTACTTCTGGGGTACGTATTCAACTCTGGGTTCGCTTTCTTTAGGGGAGGAATATATTCTGAGATTTTGGTGCTGAAAACAAGAAACAGTATTTAGCAAAAGTCAGCAGTCCACTTTTGACCTGAAAATTATGAGGAAGCATAAACAAAATTTTCCAGTATAACGAGTTTGCTGCCCTCTCATGAACGTTTTGTTTGTTTGGTTGTGTTTTTTTCCTCTTAGCTGAGTGTATGTATCCTCTCTTAAAGATAAAACAAAAGAGTGAACAAGCTATCTGTATCTTCACATAAACCATAGATACAGATGATGGCTTCTGCTAGCAGAGAAATCACTGTTACAGCTGCCTCTCACTGGCAAATGAAGCTAATGTGGTCTGCCATGTTGTTTGTGCAGAATCATTCCAGCACAGGCCCAAAGGAAACCCAAATGGGGCAAGACAAACACCAAGACTCTGAAGAAGACATCCTAATTCAAACCAGTAACAAATGCCCTTTGGTACAACAAACTTGTCAGTATTCTAGCCTGAGCTATGGAGATAATTCTGGAGTACAGTTTGCACACCATGGCTAAGTTCACAGTGTTCTCTTTCCTAAGGGCAGTTTGCTCATTTCAGGGAAAAATAAATGCCCTTGCATTCCAGCTGGTCCTCAGAGATCAGAGGGGCTGGGTATGGCTTATCTTAATTTCTGATTACTGCCAATTCAGAACTGCAAATCTGGGTAGTGTTCAGTAAGAAATTTCAGGAGCACAGATTCACAGATAGTGAAGTTTACTAATTCAGCACTATAGATCTGGTTGCATTCAATAAGAACTTGTGTAATCACAGATTCAAGAGTAGGGCAGTTTATTGAAGAAACAGAAAGACAGATTTTGAATCGCCACTGCTAAATGCACTAGTTGTGATAGAGCTCCAACAAGAACAGTAATATTGTGTTAACTGGATAATAATAATTGCATGCTGCAGCTTACCAAGGTGGTCTTCCCATTTGGAAGCAAGGAGCCTCTTGACTATCTTCCAGGTCTTTTTTGGATCTTTCTCCTAACTTGGTGAAATTTCTACCCTCCTTATATATAGCACAATCTTAACCCCCTCTGCCTCTTATGTATGGCATAATCACAGAATAATCAGGGTTGGAAAGGACTCACACAGAGCATCTAGTGCAACTACTGGATCTAGGTGGAGAGTTGGGTAATATAGTCATATATGTGATAGCACATACTTTATTAAGCTTGGTAGCATATGCAGCGGTGTATGTTTTAATATTTAAATGACTATTTGTCAGGCAAAAGTTACTTTTTCAGCCATGCTTTTTGACAGCCTTCAAAGCTGAAATCATATTACTTTGTCCCCTTCTGTGCTGTTCTTGAGCATCCTATTTCCACAGGAGCTCCTCCTTCAACCAATTCATTTGCTCTTGACGTCAACGCTGCATATCTCCACCCACAAAGATAACAGAAGGTACACAGTGTAGGCCATAGACAGTAAGTTATAATCCCTTTGGTCATCATACCACACCTCTGTGCTGTAGCTAGAGACTTCTTTTACTAGATCAATATTTCAGTGTTTAATGTAAACAATTATCCCATTATTATTTTTCTACATTTCAATTTTTTCCACAGCTCCAGGTAGCCCAGTCCTGAAATCATTGAAAAGGAAACCCTGCCATTACTGAGGCCTCAACTGATGTCCCAGCACGAGGCCTGCAGGGATGCTGAACGAAACTCACATGGGAATGGAAACGCACAGAGATCACAAAAAATAACGTGTAATGTGAAAGTCAGAATAAAACAACTCCAAATCTAGAAAGAATTGTCCAGAATTGAGAATGGAGAGTGAATGGTGATCCTAGGAGAAGTCACATTGATGACTTTATTGTGCTTTGACAATATGTTCTGGAGAAGAGTGATCTCAAATTCCCACAGAAGAGAAGTGGCTGGTGTCCCCTGGTTCTCAGCAGTGGACTGGGTGCATTGTGATCGTAAAAAAGAAACTGGTGACAAAAGAAACTCTATTGTGTAACCTTGCTAAGTCAAAAGTCTCTAGCTGAAAATTGATTCTGTACCTGAACTCAAGCTGGCCCAAATTTGTACTGACATGCAAGCAGCAGAGAATAGCTATTCATATTGCACTCTTACTTTTCCAGACTCCACACTGGCTGCCCCCAGTTTCCTGCTCACATGGTATAGCCATATCCACACTAGGCTCCTTTTGAGAACATCTAAACATAGTCTGTAGTTACATATCACAACTTATTAAGTCCAGGATATCATAAAGGACTTTTTCTCTGCTTTATACAGCTGTCCTGGTTTAATCCCAACCAGCAACTAAGCACCATGCAGCTGCTTGTTCATTCACCCTTAGAGAGATAAGGGAGAGAAGAGTAACAGTCAAAAAACACATGGCTTGAGATAAAGACATTTTAACAGGTAAAGCAAAAGCTGTGCATGCAAACAAAGCAAAACAAGAATTCATCCATCACTTCCCATGGGCAGGCAGGTGTTCAGCTGTCTCCAGGGAAGCAGGGCTCCATCACATGTAGCAGTGACTTGGGAAGATTAAGGCCATCACCCCAAACACCCCACTTTCTTCTTCTTTCCCCCACTTTATATGCCGAGCATGATGCCTTGTGGTCTGGAATGTTCTGGTCAGTTGGGGTCACCTATCCTGGATGTATCTCCTCTCAACTCCCTGTGCACACTCCCTTGATGTTTTTAAGAAGTGATCCCCTAAGAGAGCCCTTTTTATTGTTTTACAAAGACATGCTAAGGCCGTGCAGAATAAACTCTTACTCTCACATGACAACAACCACCTTAAAATATATAGAAATACACAAAAATCACAGGAGTAACAGAACCCACTAGAAGAGAACTAAAAGAAATGCACAGATGAAAATTACCATGTTTTGTGGTAATCTGACAGGCAATTGGGCTTTGTGATGATTAATGCTGATGAAAAATTCTGCAACCTCATCACACAAGATTATTCATCAGTACAGTGATTTATTATTCTCTGAGGGAGTAACTTACACAGAATTATTGACAGGTTGCTGACAGTCTGTTCTGCCATATGCAAACCTTTATCTAACTCACTCATTCATTTGCCATTATTCTCCTTCTCCATTTCTACTTCTAGTGATGGAACATCATAGACTTTTGATATCAACATTTAATAAATAAGTACACATGTAAAAAAATAATAGCTGACCCTACAGAAGAGAAAACAAATGAAAGTAGGTCTTCCTTGTAATAATTTGCAATGCTGAACCCTCTTCTTTTTCCCTTCCTTAACATTTAAAATCATAATGTAGATCCTTTTGGTTTCTGTCAAATTACTATCACCCACTGAACACTGACCTTTTCTTAACTCCTGTTAAACCACCTCCCCTTTCACTGCCAGCAGCTCAGCTCTCCGTGTCAAATTTTTGCACAGAATCCCTGATTAGCCTGATTCCAGTCCAATTCCCAGGTGAGAACTGTTCAAAAACACAAAATGTTTTCTGCTTGAAATTGCAAAGCTCTTCTTGTCATATTACCTGTGTTCCAAACAGTGGTATTCATATTTCCTAGAGTCTGTAGTAGAAGGAAATGTTCATGTGGTGAGGGCACTGTAGAAATTTAAGAAATCTGATATTCATCTCAGAATATCCGTTAGTCTAAGCACTTTGCAAATGTGAAACAGGCTAGGCACATGACATAGTGTACGTAAGTAGTTCAATAAATAGAGATGTCCTGTCAAATAACATGAAAGTCTTGATGGCAGCTTTTTGGAGGATATTATTACAACCACTGAATGTGGTAGGAAAAGTCTGGAGATGTTTCTGCTCATTGGTTCTTAGAAAAGGACACCCAGCTAAGAGAGGGAGGGAGGTAAGGCCACGATGGGCAAGGAAGATGTTCCTGTAATAAGGAAGGCGACCTGTTCATCAGTATTATAAGACAACAAAATTAAACACTAGGCCCTCTTTGTTGTTTTGAGGGTTTATTTTTCATTATGAACACTCTCAAGTTCTTTCCAAGCTGTACATCTTACCACATAGAATCACAGAATCATAAAATTTCATGGGTTGTAATGGACCTTACTGATCATCTAATCCTAATCCCCCTGCCCTGGGCAGGGACACCTCCCCACTAGACCAGGTTGCTCCAGGCCTCACCCAGCCTGGCTTTGAACACTGCCAGGGCTGGGCCAGCCACCACTTCCTTGGGCAACCTGTTCCAATGTCTCACCGCCCTTACAGCAAAAAGCTTTTTTCTAATATCTAATCTAAACATCCCCTCATTCAGTTTGAACCCATTACCCCTTGTCCTATCACTGCAGTTCCTAGCAAAGAGCCTCACTCTGGCTCCCTTGTAGGCCCCTTTACATCTTAGCAGATACTGAGCAGAGCTCCTCTATTTGCCTTCTTTTCCCAGTATCATGAAGGACCTTAGCAGGTTTATGAAGAGAAAATAATGCCCAGATGTCAAAATAAAGATGTCATAAAACAAAGCGAGATGTGTTCTCTCTTCACTGCAATCCTAACCTCAGTTCAATGAAATTTGAACCACCACAGCAGAACAGTATGCCCTGATTTTTAATTAGGATACCAACTTTTCTTATGACCAGAATAGGAACCTGCTTAAGAGCTGGAAAGCAGCCTGTTGAAGATGATGTGGGGTCCTGAGGGACACACAGTGTTTAGACACCATGGCAGTGACTTGGTAATTTAAGATAAACTATTTCTGAGAGAGAATCAGTTTGGAGCTGTGCACACCTCACCCATAGCTAAGAGGAGCTGGCATCCACAGGACTAGCAGTGCACAGGTGGAGAGGGAAGGAAGATGAGAAATGACAAATATGCCAGTAGTGCAAATGGCATGAAGATGACATTACACTTGTGCCCGCAGCATGATTTTTCTCAGGCCACTCTTGCTCTTGGTCCCTGCACTCCTTTTTCCAGTAGAAAAAAAAAAAAATTTCAGTAGGTACCTCTGCTATGCTACTCTCCTCAGCTTTAGAAGTTTCATCAGATTTTTTGATTTGATGTAAATATTGACCCTTTACTGGACATTACGTCCACTGGCACCTATATAGCCAATCCATTCAGTGTTCTTGCATACATACACACTTGCTTTCTGTAGTGTGGAACAATTTCTTACATCATTTGGTCGCTCTCTCCAGCTAAGAACTATAAAGCCCATTCAGCTGAAGCCACAGCTATATATTCTTTTCATGTAAAGGTATTTTAGACTGATATTATTGTACATAGGCCAGTGCTCTCCATCATCGTATGTTCAGTAATACACTAATTTTCTAAATCACTTCAACTGCAATACCTGAGGCATGCAACTGCTCCAACTGAATTTTCTTAACATACAGTTATAACAGTTTGAGTTTTCCCTCTTACCTGTCAGAAAAGAAAACAGCCTGATGTCTTCCAAAGTGATCAGGAAGGGTAAGTTGCAACAGGCCAAGAGTGAACTGCTGTCATTACCTTGACTTATCCAGAGGCCAAACTGTTTATTCCAGGGGCATCCTGGTGAGTTCAATTCAATTAGAAGGGATATGTGTCATACAGTATTGCCTGCTATTGTAAATGGGTTTTGCCTTTTAAGACTCAGCTGTAAAGAAATAAGTTGAGTATATCATGTTTGCTGCATCAATGTATATGCAATTTGACCCTACCCATTCAAAATCTACTCCCTCCCAAACTAGTGGTAGCAGGCTGGAAAATCACAGTTGACTCACCCTCCTCAGGTCAGTGCCCCTAGCTGGGTGAAACCAATCGAGAATTAGTGCTTATACTAACTATGACAGTCTGGTAAGCACATCTCCACCCCATACAGAGGCACAGGCAAGTGAGCTCAGGAATTCAGGCTGTCAAGGTGAAGGGATATGGCAAGATAATTTCAGGGGAAAAAAAGTGGGATGTGTATGCCAGTTTCTATGTTATACTGAGGAAGAGATCATAAACTTGAGAAGAATCAAAATGTTGGATGCACCCTAAGAGGCAATGCAGAGGAAGAGTGAGAACAGTAGTTCAGGAACAGAGCTTAAAAATAGAGGCTCTTTTTTGTATTTCTTACCCTTTTAGTACAGGGATTTAGGATGTGGTCAGTTTTGCAAAATCACGAATACCAGCGAAATCAAATCCCACCATTTCTCCTCCATACTGCAGCGACCCTGTTTCCCAACTTTGCTGAGAATTAAGTGGATAATTCCCAGAAATTCCCCATTCCTCTGCCCACCGGGGAAGCAGTAGTACCAGTACTGTGATTAAAGCGAGGAAGCAGATTCCCCCCCCCCCACTGCTCTCTGACTGCTTCCCACTCCTGCACATAGGTAGAGCTAAATGGAACAAAGGGCATTACTTGAGCGCAGCAAAAACAAGGGAAGGAAAGTACAGCTGAGTAGTTGGATAAAGTACCGTGAGAATGGTAAAATTCACCGAACTATAGTACAGAACAAATAAAAGAACTTATGAAAAATGAAGGAATCACCAAACCTGCATCCTGCCAAGTGCCATGCCCCAAGACGCAAGAACCAGATAACACTATAAAGCAAACTACAAAGCCAAAGGACATCTTTGCTTCAACTTTGTGCACATTAACGTGGTAAATACTCACCCACACCCTAGGCTATGATCGCCCCTTACTCAGAGAAGCCCCTTACTCATAGAGCATGTTCTGTAAAATAAGTGTGCACTGTATCTTTAAACGGAGTCAGGAGAATTCAAAGCCAGTGACTATAGCTGTGAGATGCTAGATATGTGGAAAATGACGATTTTTTTTACTGTTCGAAATGTATAAAAATGAGCACGTGTGATACTGAAGTTGTGCTAGTTTTGTGGTTTACGCACATGTGTTTATATCACATTTGTCTGCACAGATGTGACATAAAATCAAACATCTCGACTCTGTGTGTTGCACGGCTGGTGAAAGAGCCCATATTTAGGGCAAGAGTCACTAGGAAAAGGAGACGGTTACAGGCTTTAGGGAAGACGCAACGGAGGCTCCGGCCCCCGCGGGCTCCTGACGCGCCTAGCGCGGTCTCCGAGCGTCTCTATTGTCCAAACGAGCACCGGCTAAGAGCTGAGCCCGGCAGCTCCAAGGCGCAGGACGTACAGCACCAAGTCAGCTCGAAACGTTCGTGCCTCTCGGACCCCGCTCGCTCCGCGGTTTCCAAGGAAGCGACAAAATTGGACTGGAAATGAAAAAGCCCGAAGGGGGAACGAAAAAACCAGGAAGTCCCTAAGCATCTTCCGCCGACTGAACATGAAAAGTTTAAAAAAAACCAAAACAAACCACAACCCTTGAACGCTTTTTTAACCCTAAAACTGCTGGGTACTAGACAAGCCCAAGCGGCGCGGCCAATGTCTGCACAGCGCGGTATTTCGAAATCTGCCGGGCTCCGGAAGGCAAGCGGAGGCTCTTCGGAGCCCTGCTGCTCTCCGTCTCCCGCCTGATGGGAGAGAAACTACGGGGAGCCACAGCACTCCCACTCCCCAGAGCGCTGTCCAGCTCCCACGGGAACTAAGGACTAGCACCGATTTCTTGTTGCTAGCGGGAAGCTATTTTCACTCACGGCCGCGATTCCTTTGTGGTTTTTTGGGGGTTTGTT
>NW_008685838.1:12715-13157 GCF_000695815.1 Acanthisitta chloris | reverse complement strand
GGGTTCGTTTCTTTTAAAATGAGCTGTGCCTCGGAAGAGGTACGCTGCGGTGCTGCCGGAACCTGTGGAGAACAAGAGCGCGGAAATCTATGACGTTACCGGATCCACCTTAAAGTAAGCAAGCGCGGCCGAGAAAGAAGAAAAGGTTAAAATTGCATATATACACAACAGAAACAAGAAGTTTCAGCTCTTTCTGTGAAAATTTGGGTGGCTCTTAAAAGAGCCGTTGGGTTTATCTGCAAGGCAGACGGCATTTTTTTCCCGGACCGTTTATTTTTTCTTGGGCGCAGCCTTCTTCGCCTTAGCCACTTTGGGCTTGGCCGCCTTGGGCTTGGCTGCTTTGGGCTTCACTGCCTTTGCCTTGGCCGGGCTCTTCGCTGCTGCCACTGCCTTTTTGGGCTTGGCAGCCTTTGTCCCCTTCTTTGGGCTCCTGGCCTCGCTT
>NW_008685838.1:10203-12180 GCF_000695815.1 Acanthisitta chloris | reverse complement strand
CAAAAGAAAGTAATTGGGCTACAGTAACCCCGATGCCTGAATTTATAGCGAAGCGGTGATCTGTGATTGGTGCTTTGCAGAGCCCGCCTAACTGTTAGCCAGGAAGAGCTTTTCCTCCTCCGAGTCTGTGTTTCTTCGGAGTTATAAATTCATATTTTTTGTAAAACGAGTGCTGCAGAATCACCCCAGTTTCTTCGGAGAGTGAAGAGCAGACGGTGGACTTTCACTCGGGGAAATTTCTTGCTGTTTGGACCACAGATGAGAGAGAAAATCTGTTTTAAACCACGCGTTGTGAAGCCAGAGAGACCCCGGGAACGGCAAACTTTTGTTTTTCCTTCTAAATTAAAATAAAACACTTAGATAAAAAGTCTCCCTCGTAATGCAGACTTACTCTTTGGGGGGTTTTCTCCAGATTAGGATAGAAACCGAGGGGGCAGCTTGAGTATTTTTGTCGTAAATTGATTTCAAAGAGAAGGAAGTAACACAATTTCATGGCTGAGCTTTGAATATGGATAAAGATTCGGCTCTCTTAACCATATCTTTAACTATTAAGGATACAGTGTTTGTACAGAATTTCTTGTTTGAGGAAAGTAAGAGACCTTCAGAGGGATATATATACTGCTGAAAAGTGTTTGGAAGTTGCCAGAGCTCTGCTTTATTTTTTTGTCTTTTTTTTTTTTTTTTGTTTGTTTGTGTGGTGTTCTGCAAGTGGATAGAAATATTTTGGTACTTTTACAAATAGTCTGTTTATAAAATGAAGGTGTCAGTTCCTATTTAATGCATGTAAATTTCAGACAAACTGCTAGTTTCAAGCTTTCTCGGGTACAAGAGTGTATGCTATTATTCTTTAAGACTTATTCACTAATACATATCATATGCTACTTAAGCATTAATGGAGCCAGCTGAAGTCTCGGTTCTCACCAAACAAATTAGGTACTGTGGGAATCTGGCCTGTGAATAGAATGCTTCAGCCTCAATGTTACCTATAAATATTTGGGCACTGTTGGTATTTCAGTGCTTTGGGGTTTTTTTTTCTTCATAGATATCATATTCCTTTCATTATTTTCTTTAAAGAAAGAAGAAAACAGCTGCCAATTAAGGTTTTCATCCAAAGCCTCAGAATCTTGAAATAATTTTCAGACAATCCTCATAAATCAGAATCAGGTTTAATTACCACAATTCCACTTAAATTTTAAATCTCATAAAGGGACAATAGAAATTAATTAAAGTTTTTAAGCACTGCTATGAATCGTTTGGGATAATTTTTGATTAAATCAGAAAACAACAGCCTCATTTGGTTTCTAATTAAAATGCAGCCAGATTTTTTTTTCCCTGGATTGAAAAGAACAAGTTAAGACCAAACCTAATATTTTGCCCCATTGTACTCTGTAAAAATTTGTCATGCAAAACGCCAGTGGGCTCTTTCAGCAAAGGAGCATCTCTTCTAGCATGGATGAATTTGAGATTAAGGATGACACGAGTTATGTTACAAAAGGCCCTGACATTTATTTTGATACGTTAAATGCTGAAGACACAATAAAGTTATATTTGATAGCAAGCAGTTTTAGGTGACATGAGAGAGACTAAAACGGCAAGGATAGATGAGGAACATTAGAATAATGAGTGGAAACAATGAACTGTTACTTTTTCATATTCTCTTTTATTTATGCTTTTATTTTGTTGTATTTGCACACAGGCCAGACAATAAATTCTTTGAAGGAGAGAAAGGAAAAAGTGGAGACTGGGAAAAATTAGGTTTCCTAATACCCCACAGTAAAAAACAGACTGAAAGGCATATTGAAGTGGGCTGTGAAATCTGCCATGCTCCTCTTGAACATGACATCGTTCCCACATAAACAGCTAGACCCAATCTAGAGTAGACATAGATTGTGAAAGCCCAGGCTGGCTGAATATGTTTCTGAGGGGTAAAAATCTTGGTTGTGGTAGGGTGAGGGCATTATGCTTATTTGTTGGTTT
>NW_008685838.1:6335-10173 GCF_000695815.1 Acanthisitta chloris | reverse complement strand
GGGTTGTCATCTATCTGTGTCTGTTATTTTGCAGAGAATAAGGATTGCATTAAGGTTATTGGGCCTTAATCTCTAGATTTGACACTTTAGTGTTAGAATTCTGTGACTCTGGTTTGTTACACTTGAAACTGATTGCAAACCTGGGAGCAACTGGGTGTGCATGGTAACTGGTACAAGAATGCAGCTGTGGCCTCAAGTCTGTGTCCTCTTTACACATCCCTCACATCCACACATTTGGGTAAATTTCTCTTCAAGCTTGCTTTTAGTAAACCTGCTCTCAGTCCACTAGGAGAGGGGAGATTTCCTTCCCTTCCCCCACAGAGCCGTTGCAGGTTAGAGACGGAGACAGGAGGTAGAGAGAGGTGAGAAGAGCTCTTAGATCTTGCTCCCCAGGTAGCACAGTCGCTAGAACTCCACCCGCAGCACATTGCCTTCCCACTCTATGACAAGTTTTAAAGAGACAAGAACGTCTCTGGCCAGTTTGGTGGTTTTTTTTGGTTGGTTGGCTGATTTTGTATTGGTTTGGTTTTGTAAGGAAAGCATATGAAGAAGGTTATGAAGATCAATATCTAAGGATTACAAGACTTAAAATTTAGGACTTCTCTCACTTTTAGTTCTGGGTGCATCACTGCAAATCTGTATGCCTATTTTGCTCCCTATTATGAATTGCTCTTCTGAAGTCCCCTGCTTTTCCCTAGTAGCCTGAGACATTGGAAGTCTTGGCAGCTGGCCTCGGGCATTTTATGTCAGCATCCTTTATTGTATCTTTTCCTTACCCACCACACTGACTCTTTTCTGTACAGAGAATTATCCCTGGCCTACTTCTGAGCAGAGAAATTGTTCTTGGTCTTACTATCCATTCCTGCAAAACATGATTAAAAAGAATTTTTTTTAAATAAAGAGAGTGCTTTAGAGGTACGAGATGATGTGAAAATGGGAGGTTTTTCTAGGATTATTCCTACAACTTTGCCCAAACAGTGACGTTTTCTAGTTGATTGGATAAAGGAAACTTATCAGAACCTTTGAACAATTTTCAGGTTTGCATTGCTGGAAATAGCTGTTAAATGCAAAACTAGACGAAATCAACAATTCTCCTGTTTTAGAGAGTGATCACTAGCAGGCTTACAAATAGCATCAATGTTGCCCTGGGTGTTTCACAAGACAAGAGAAAAAGATAAGGCAAAACAAGGAACTGACCAGGTAACTAATCAAAACACTGGTAAATTATGGAACAGTTTTTCAACCAGACAGAGAAATTTTGTTTCTGTCAAGCAATATTATTTGAAAATAAAAAGAAATTCTGAGCGTGAGCTGGTAATAAAACTTGTGTTCATTTTCTATGTGAAGAGATGAATATTAAATGTGACTCATTTAATACTAAATTTGTATTAAATAGCAAATATTTTTCATTATTCTCCCTGATTTACTTTCCAGCCGCCCTGTACAAATGTAGGCTCTGTTTCTCTCTTATTCAGGAACTCTAAGCCATTTTTTATGCCCTCTTTAAATGTGCACCCAAAACATAGGATCATTTCCATGCACCATCACACAACATGCCATGGCTTCCTTGCCTAGCTGTAGGTGCTGATGCAGGTTATAGAAGAGCCTACAAAATGTCCCAGTATTTTCTGTTGCAAGGATCTTCAAGCATAACATAAGAAGTCATTCCTAAAACTGCATTGTAGAGAAAAATACTCTTTTTCTTGTCAAGACAGGAGCTTCACAGGGAGGAAAAACAGATTAGACAAATAAAGGCAAATAAGACATTCAGACTGCAGGAGCAGAGCAATCAAGATAAGCTGATTAGCCAAATTTAGCTGAAAGCCTACACTCACTAATTACAATTACTATAGTTAGGATGGTGAAGATAGAGAGAAATTGCCAATTTTTAACTGAAGCATACTATCTTCTTCACAAATAATAATTTTGGAGACACTCAAGTAATCACTGTCAGTATTAATCACATGGTAACAAGATCAAAATACATTAGTCAGGTCTCTGGCATGGTGAAACTCTACTGATGCTACTGACTCAGCAATTACAAAGTTTATATAGTAGGGAAGATTCAAGGTGTTTTCAGTAGTAAAAAGGTCTGTATCCTTTTAGTTGTACTTCAGCTAGGCTAACAAAAAATACTGACAGTTATTTCAGTGTTAGGGCAATCACATCTCCTAAAAGAGTATCTTGGCTTCTAGTCTAACACCTAATGCAATAGGTCCCATCCCCATGCCCAAAGAAGGGTCAGCTAAAGCAGAGAGACACTAAAAGCTCTTTGGGCAGCATGTTCAAAAAATTATTTCTTATGCAGAATCTTCTGTGTTTCAGTTTCTGCTGCTGCCTCACTACTGAGAAGAGTGGATCTGTCTCCTGTATTCCCCCATAAGGTATCTGAACACATTGATGAGACTGTCCTAACATGAGAGAGGCTCTAATCCCTTCACCATCTTTGTGGCCCTTCAGTGGTCTCACTTCTGTTGTGTTCATGTTTCTGTTGCACTGTATAGGCCAGAACTGGACACAACACTCCAGATGTGTCTCACCAGTGCCAAGTGGAGGGAAACAATTATTTCTCTCAGTACTGTTTCTCATATAGTACTTCTCCAGGTTAACTAATCCCGTACAGCACTTTTGCTACTTCAAATTTTAGTAGGTAAATAAAGACAGCTTCAAAACACGCTGCAAGTTCTCACACAGTCTTTAGTTTCAAGATCTTGTCAAGACCAGTTTGAGCTACTCTGTGTAGGCTCAGAGATCATGCTGTATATGACTGTAGGATATGTTGAGGCTAGTTGGAGTCTAGGCAAACTATGAGAGAAAAAACCATTACACTCTGGGGTGATCAAAGGCTGTGGAGAGGTGATTCTCCTGACTGCTAAATATTTGCTAATTGGCAAAACAAGGGCTGTGCATTTTAATGAATCATCCTCAAAATCTCCTTGTCTGCCCATAAAATGACAGCTTAAAGTGTAGAAATATTCCTTTCTGAAAGCCTTTGGATCAGAGATCCTCTTATAAGCAAATTTTATTTCTCTCTACCCATCCCTGGGACTGAGAATTATCATTAGTAGTAGTAGTATTTCTACACTTAGAAATCTTTGTTATGAACAGAATTCTGTGTTACTTTGTCATATAGACTCATAAATTTTGTATTGTTTTCAGCTGAAGAAAAAAGGGAAGAAGGTAAGTGCAGAAAGACAAAGAAATACAGGGACCTACTTGCAAAACTATGGAAAGGTAACCCTACCTGTAACTTTTAGTAAGCGCCTGGAAAAAACTTACGTGTGGTATCTGAAAGTATGTTACATGCCATCTATTCTCCCAGGTGCATGGCATAGTCAAATGCCAATCCTTTTTTTTCATGATGCAATTTGCAAATACTGATTCAGTCAGAAATGGAGATTCTAACTAGGCCATCGATACAGAAAAACTATGTCCTCCCCCTTCAGTGACACCCAGTATGTACATGTTATTAGATGCCATTTCCTATTAAAGGCAGTTCTAGCCCTTCATGCTGAGTGAAGGGAAATAGGATTCTGAAAGCTTTCCTGTGAAATTATGCTGTAGACCTGGCTATGCACCCAGCCTATGCAGCCTCTCTTACTCTTTAGGTAGCTGAAGAATATGGCCAAGAACTAAGCACCTAATCAGGCATTTTGGGTTACAGATTTATGCATTTCTCAGGTTTACAGTCTCAGCACACCCTGGGGATGGAATAACTCATTGGTGTTGAGTAGTACTAATTAAAATCTTAGACAAATTCAAAGAAGATATGAATAAACCAAAGAATTTACAGTACTCAAAATATACATAAGGGAAGAAATCAACACCATCTTTAACT
>NW_008685838.1:4039-6312 GCF_000695815.1 Acanthisitta chloris | reverse complement strand
GTCAGTAGAGGATGCAATGTTTCCCTAGGACTGGCTGGTACACTGCAGGTTTTCTCTTTGTTTCATTTTATTTCATTTTAGAAAGATATTAGAAGTGAAACTAATAATCAGAAGAACTTGGTCTAGCACAAAAGCCACACACCTATCCAGAAGAGTAGGGAATTGTATCTAGGTGTTTATGATTGTGAACCATGAAATTAAAATGCAGTGTCAAACAGAGTTCTTCAAAGATCAGTCGTAGGCCTGGTATAATTTTATGTATGATCTGAATTATAGTCTACAGAGCTTCTATATATAAGTGCTATGAGTTCCAACAAGCAGAGAAATTCTTAAATCATTGAGGACTTTTTATGCATTGAAAAAAGACTGATAATTTGAGACACTGTCTTCAAAAACGTCTTAGACACTTCACCTGGAAAGAATTGTATCAGTTTTACAAATATTGCAAAATAATGCAAAACTGCTACTGTCAGTAGCAGTTGACAAAGGCCTGAATGGATCTGGATCTTCAGGTGGTAGTTAGATTTTGTGAATCAAAACCAGTATGTTACTAGATATTAGAAGAGGGACACAGTGACCACTTCTGTAAGACAGGTGAAGAAGGTCTTCCTCTGTAGTCAGGAATGGTATAGACCCACTTGGTGTTTCAGGCCTAATTTTTAGCAGCAAACGTAATGAGAAGTGAACTATCAGACAATACAAAGAAGAGAGAAATGGTAATTGTCAGAGGTCTAAAAACTATTCCCTAATGGAAAGGCATGTACTGTTGGAGTTCTCTGACTGAAAGAGAAGGCTGTAAATCCAAAGTTTATTCTTAAATACTTAAAACCTGAAGAGGAAGGAAGTAATTTACCTCATTATACATTGTAGAAAATACAGGAACTGACGTTCTTCGCTGAAGCATGTTAGCAGTATGGAAATACCTTCCAATCTGGAGTACAAACTGTTATGTGGAATGATAGCAGAGTCTTCAAAAATTAGTGAGACAGAGTAACTCAGAAATGGGTTCGGTTGACTTGATGTTGGGTGGAGGGCAATAAAAATTGCTCCTGCCTAGGTACCGGTAATTATCACAAAACTACTGATGAGAGAGTGCGTGGAAAAGGGAGGAGTATATATATATATACTAGGCATCTAAGGACAATTTTGGAACCATCTCCCATAGCATTCTCATTTGGAATCAGAGGGACTACAGGCAGGATTAGCAGGTGGTTAGATACCTGAAGATTTTCTGTAGCACAGGGACAACGTGCCGTAGTTAATAACTTGGTGTCTGCAGGCAACCAGTAATGAAAATAATGCCCCAGGGCTGATATTATTTGGTGTTTTCTGGAACAACGTGAGCGATGAGAGAGGATGTACGCTTCGCTTGTGTGGATAATCCTAAGTGTGCAAGGGTAGACAGAGTCAAAAATATGACTTGAAAGTCTTATAAAGGGACTTGATTTAACTTGAGGTAAGGGCCAAAAGAAATCTGTGCAGTTTGCCAAATTGCCAAGCGCTGCACATGAAGACGAACAGCCACTTTGATCAGCACAGCCTGGGAAACAACTGGTCTAACCTGGACAGGACCTAGATGTTGTGGTGACTGTTTCATCTGCTGTATCCTTAAGGATGAGCCTGCTGCTTTATCCAGAGCCTAGCCTAGATAAAGAAATCCCTGTAAGCAGCTGTGGTTTCCAACTGAAGTTTTTATTTTCTAAAGCAAAGCACAGGAGCAGTGTATGTAGACACCAACACTTTGCATGTCACCATTTTCCAGACTTGGCTGCCTCCAGATACACAGCCCAAGACAAAATTCAATAAGTTGCTACAGGGATTCCCGAATCAGATTATTTGGAAAACTATGCCCCTGAGAGATAGTTTGGACAGGGCAGTACTTCAGCTGCTAGTAAGTACTTACAGCTCTCTAAGGTTGGCAGAGTTCAACAGCAAAACTTACTGCCCAGAGCAGCTCTGTGGGAGGCAGACAAGGTGAAGAGCTATGCAAAAAACAGAGTGCTTGCAATGCTTTCTTGATACATGTTCCTAACTTAATCAATGGTCAATGCATCATGAGACTTGTGCTGCTCCAAATGCCAGTTTAGAAAGCAGGGTAGGGATTTGGGAGAAGTAGTCATGTGTCAGAGGTTGCCAATTAGCTGTTTTGCTGTCTGCTGTCTCTCTGTCTGAATGCAGAAGTAGATATACGTGGTGTGCCATACAGCTTTGAGCTCCACAGGCCACCCTGGTTCAGGGAGACCACCTGGAGCACTTGTTAGAAATGTCCTTTG
>NW_008685838.1:0-4026 GCF_000695815.1 Acanthisitta chloris | reverse complement strand
ATGCCCTGGGTATGCCAAGGAGTTGCCCAACATGGTTGCCCTTGGCCTCAGTTAGAGGTTTTGGACCCTATTCCTTCTCTCCCATGTCCTAAAAAAAGCTTCATATGAAGAACTGGATATTTTATTAATTTCACAACACCCCAACCTGATCTAAGTGTTCCTCCAGCCTTTTTTCCATGGACCTATTCAGCCATACCAGCTATTCAGAGAGCCTACAAGACTTCAGCTTGTGCATGGAGTGGTAGGAGTGAGCCCCATGCAAGCCTTTTTCACAGCACTGACTCAGACAACATGCACTTACCCACAAGAGCATTTTTGGAAGATTTTGCCTGTGTGTGGATCATTTGATCCATAAGCCACAGACTGTGAATGCCAAATTTCATTCTCAAAGGTCAGCCCAAGATGCTGGACCATGACAGGTCTTTTCTTGATTTATCAGTCCTTGCACAGTTTCTGAATTTGGCAACAAGAAGGCAGTTAGAAACTGTAAATCAGGGCTGCAGCCCATCCTCTTTTATCTCTGACTAACAGAAGTGTTTAAATACAATGCTGAGAATGGGGTTCTCTACCTCTGACTGTCTCAATTAGTGGGAGAAAGTGGAGGGGAGACATTAATTATCAGAGTAACAACCATTCAAATAAATTCACGACCACAGTACCCCCAGATTTTTTGTCATACCTCTTAAATAGATATTATCAACACGCTGGGAAGCTGATAGTTGTAACATTTAAACATTAGGTGACATTGTTTGCTAGTTTTGCTTAAGCAGCAGAAAACATCTCTGCAACTATGCCACTGCTAGAAGATTCGTCCAAATGGCAAATCTACACATGCAAATATTGACTTGGGCCTTAGTCTCAAAATAATAGCTTTCTGCACTTAAAATATTTCATACCAAAGTGGTGTGGGCTGCTCTGTTTCTGTCAGCACAGCTTTGTAGCATGGCTTACATACTGAACTGAAGGTGGGGTGTGTAGGCACAGGGATACAGAAAGCAAGGTCCACTGGGGTAGATTTAGAAGCTCAAAGTGTGCCAAAGAAGTCGCACCTTGTGCACTTTACAGTCCTACCAGCATATAGACAGGACCCAGTTGATCACACCTCCATGCTGTAGGAGTTGAGGTTCTTTCAGATACGACACATGAGGAGTGTTTAATGTTTAATCCCAAAATTCTTTATCAAGCCTATTTGATGCTACATGGGATTTTGAATTAACAAAGGGATACAGCATTGTACTGAAATTGCATCACAAGCATAATAAAGCATTTGCAATATACAGTTGAATCACACTAGAAACATGAATCTCACTACTGAACTCCATATACGCATTGCCAATGCTGGGCCTTCTCAGTTCCTGGGCAAGAATATATTGGTTGAAAGCATCTCAAGCCCATTTAGACTTTTCTATTTGTTGTCCAATTTTTATAATTTATGTTGGACTGATCCACCAACACATGGCTCACCCTCTCCCACCCCTCATTTTGATCTGTCTTGCACAGAAAGACATCATCCCTTGTTAAATGTCTGAGGGAACCTGATGATTCACTGGTGCAGCTGTCTTGTCTAAAACCATGGTAACCCTTTAGCCTCCCTGATGTTAAGTGCACTTTTCTTTACAGAACATTATTCCTCCAGCTCTCTGTTTTTTTGCCATTCTCCTCTGTGCTCTCCTCCACTGCGGGAGTGTGACGGTCTGTCAAAAGTGCCCAGGTTTGCAGTAGAAGGGAAGAATTTATTTCTTTCCTCCAGAGTACTTATGAGAGCTACTATGTTTTCAGCGTGGCAGACCACAGAAGCATGACAACACTGCAAAGCAGGGATCTGTACAACCTGTCTCATTGGCAAAGGACAGATTGCAGTTCCATTCTTCTTTTGAGAGTGACAGAATATTTTGATAGGGGAATGAAGCATCAGCTGCCAGTGAGTGGTAAACAAGGAATATGGAAACCTACTTATACAAATTTCAAAACTTCCAGTTTGAAAAATACATATACCTTTTCAGAATTTTTGTCATATATCCATATATATTCTTAAAATATAGTGTCAGACATTATAACTTTTTTGATGAATGTTGATCTAAACTTGAATCCTGAAGTTCTAGTAGCATATAATGAACTATTTTTAAAAATCAGGATTAAATTAATAACTGCACATTTTAATTACTCACCCTGAGGCTATCAGTATAGACACAATACCCTACAAGAGCCCTATGCTTTTGTACTAGGCTTTAAGCACATATGAAAAGATGTCATATTAATTCCCTGTGGGATTCAAAACCAGATTATGAGCAAGCCATCTGAAAACATACAAATGGAAACCAAAAGATGTGTGCAAAAAACCCAGGGGGGTAGACAGCAAGTGAAAGTGCATTGTTCTGCCCCTAGTGTGCCACTACTAACTGAAGAAAGTCAGAATTAGAAAAACACCAAGCAACCAAACCCAACCAAACCCATAAATAAACAAGCATCCTCTTCTGGAATCCTTCTCTAGGCTAGTTACACCAGAAGAGGCTTGAGTTTACTTACTGGTTTGTGACCTGCCAGGTCTGCATAAACAGGAACTGTAGCCAGCATAATATATTTCTCAAGACCCACTATCCTTTACCAGCCTCACTTGTTCACTCATCCCAGGAGGAGAAAGGAGGCATGCTATGTCAAACCTTAAAAGAGTCCACGTTACATCTATGCATTTTTCTGAACCTCTGCAGCAGGAAGCAGTTTCTACAACCCAGGTAAAAGCTGTGAATGCCTCTGCTAGCTGAATGATAGTAACTAGCCAGCAAAGTGCAGCTGAGGTTGCTTCATATTGGAAGTGGAGAAAAGCACAGGTCATTCCCATGTTTCTTCTTCTTTTCTGAAGTGATGCAAATTAGGTAGGGAGAAGACAATTTTATTCCAAATCATATTTGTTAGCTTAATCTCAAATAAAACCATCCAACCAACCAAAAATCTCACCCGAAAAAACATAGATTTGATTTTGATCATAATAACGTCTAGGGACACTATTTGGAACAATATTTGAAATGTCAGGATAATGACCCGCTCTTTTATGCTTTTAGTATGGCCAGAGAGAGAAAAACACTTCTTTGGTTTTTATGATGAAAAGTAATTGCAATTCCATCATTATTAAATAGACCGAGGGATGCTGCTTCTTCCCAGTTTGGTCACACAATAGACAGAAAATACTTACTATATGTTTTAACATGGAACAGTTAATTGAGTGCATAGAAATTATATTTGCATTTCATATATTAAAGGAAAAAATGAAATAAATTATAAACTTTAATGAAATTATTCTTTACTTAGTCTTCTTTAGTTCTCTTAGTCTAGCAGTTACTGCAGCTCAGGAAGTTCTTATCCTGTAACATTTGGAATACCCTTAGACAAAGATTGCTCCATACTTTCATAAATAGTAATTCAGAATATCATTTGTTTCCAGTACAGATGTAGATGCATAAAATAAGCAGCTAAAGATTGAATGGCTAGATCTCCAGTCAAAAACGGGGTGATATTGTTTACTAAGTAGGGTGCAGAAATGTAAGTCTATAGTTATGGTAAAGGTCTTTTTGTCAAAAAGTAAACCATAAAAATTTACCACACTGCTGTAACTCAAAATTAGCAAAAGTAAGACACAAACATATAATTTAATAATATAACAAAGATTCTATTCCACCTTCTGGTCAATATGTGCTTACAGACACAATGTTGTTTTTGTAAAAATTGGAAGATTCAGGGAATGGGAGGTGGAAATAAAAATAAACCTTCCAATGTATTAGATATTGTGGAAATTTCCCTGAGGCCAGAAAGAGATCTCAAATCATTACAAAATCTGAAGGAAGTTTATGGCACTTTTAGTACGATTAAACCAAAACTACTCATGAACAACAGCATGAAATGAACGAGGATTTAAAGTAATACAAATCAACCTCAGGCAGTGCAAGAAAATAAAATGGGCACACGTGCAAATCGTTCATACAAATCCAAGGAGGGGGAGAAAAATCATTCCAACTGTATGAAGTTGTACAT
>NW_008685837.1:5384-7028 GCF_000695815.1 Acanthisitta chloris | reverse complement strand
TATGGCTATGTTATATATAATGTGTTATTATATTTTATAATTTAGTTCATAGAATTCAACAATTAATGTAAGTTAACAAACTTCATCCCAGAAAACTGCTTATGTGGTTTTTTTCCTAAGGTTACGATAAAAAATTATTATCCAAGTTTTATGATATTATTTGTTCTTTATGCATGCTTGGTGGAACTTTTTGAAAAAAGGAAAATAATAACAGCAAGTAAAGGATTGTACCTGTCTTTTCTTGAACAATCTCGGACACATGTAATTGTTGATGTGTGATGACAGACAAGGTCTTTCTCTCAAAACAGTTATTCAAACAAACTCTTACTAATCTAGAAATATGTAAATGAAAAATAATGGAAAGCGTGACTGTAGAGGAATTGGAGAAAGACTGAGATGGGAAGGCTGTCATGCCACACATAATGTAGGAAAGCCCATGCTCCTCAGGTGGAGCTGTTTTAGGTGGTGCATCCCTTCACGTAACACAATGTTCTTTTCCTAGCTCACTTTTCCCTGATTTTCAAATAAAACTGATCAGGCCGGTCATCTGCACCAAGAACACAGTGAAGGTAAGGAGACAGAACTGCAGAGCAATATACAGAATACAGGCCTATCTACAGGAGTCAGCAGAGAAATCTCTGTGATAGCTGTCAGAGGTGTAGCACCAACAAACAAATAAAAGGACATGTCTGAGTTCAAAGACATTATCAGGTTGATGAAAATTGATATGCATCATGTTTTCTTCGTTACACTGATACTTTCAGACCTTAGAATTAAAAGAAAAAAAAATCAGCAACTTATGCTTAATAGAATTTAATATAGTGTCTTGCATGAACAAGGAGTGGACATTGAAAAGCTATTAGCTAGTCATTAAAAAGACAAATTGAAAATATTTTACTTCTTTCTGTAATAAAAGAAGGTAGAAAAGAGAAAAAACTAATTTTGATCTCACATGCTGTAAGTCTATTGATTTCTGTTAAATTAGTCTTTCTTTTCACAACATACATGATTTCCACTTAATTCTATCTAGTTTTGACTTCAAATAGACTCTTACTCACTTATAATAGATGAGTAGCTTATTATCTGTAATGGGGATAGAGGCTTGATGACTAGTAGTGTTCTGAGGCAATATGCCTCAGATAACTAGTTTGGAAACACAATACTTTTATTAAAAACTCACAAAATTATGTGTAATGAAACCACAATGGATTTAGTGATAGTATTTCAATTCCACTGACTTTCACAGTGTAGATACAGTACAAGCAGGTGTTATGCATTTCAAAATTTTAAAATCAATTGACAATAATTAACTATACCATGTAAACCAAGCCATATGTAGCATGACAGACCTTGTGTAGAGAGGAATTCTCTACACAATTCTCTGCATAGAGAAGAATTGTCTGTTTCTGGCAGCAAAAAAGGATAATGTCTGAGTGGGATCCTCTAAGTTCTGTGTGTGTGTATACATGTGTAAGTGATGGTGGTAGGAACATCCCTGTCAGTGCAGCAATAATGATGTTCCTAGAAACATCTGTCTTCCCACAAACTAGAGTCTGGAGTATAAATGTCCAGGTAGCAACACATCTTCAAATTTATTCTTTCTCATTGCAGATCCTACTTCTCTCCCCTTTCTCTTGCAGTGCT
>NW_008685837.1:0-5266 GCF_000695815.1 Acanthisitta chloris | reverse complement strand
TTTAATAGAGAAAAAAAAATCCACACACACACACACACACACACACACACACACACACACACACACAAGCAAAGTAAGACAAGAAATTAATTCACTGCTTCCCACAGGCAGGCAAGTGTTCAGAATTTCCAGGAGAGAAGGGACCCATCATGTTTAACAGTTACTTGGGAAGAAAAATGCCATCGCTCCCAATGTCCGCCCCTTTCCTCCTTCTTCCTCCCTCTTTATATACTGAGCATGATGTCATATAGTATGGAATATCCCTTTGGTCGGTTTGGGTCACCTGTCCCAGCTGTGTCTCCTCCCAAGCTTCCATGCACTCCCAGCTTCCTTGCCAGCATGGCAGTATGAGAAGCAGCCTTGGCTCTGTGTAAGCTCTGCTCAGCAATAACAAAAACATCTCTGTATTGTCAACCCTATGTTCAGCACAAATCCAAACCATAGCCCCATACTAGCCACTGTGAAGAAAGTTAACTCTACCCCAGTCAAAAACAGCACAAGTGCAAAAATCCTTCAGTGTCTCCCTGAATACTCCAGTCTTCTTAGCAAAGACATTTTGCACAGCTTTTGAAAATCTTTCTACTGTTACTGTGATCCAGTCCTAGTGCTCTCATCTGGCTCACTAGCCATCTGAGCCCTACTTCTCATGAAATCTCCTTTGCAGAAAAAAGACCCAGCTGTAATTTCCAACAGTAATTAAAATTTGCACTTCAGTTTCATAAATGTATCCAGGCAGCATTCTGTGGGGGAAAAAAAGGAATAAAGGAATACAGGTATGAGAGCCAAATCATAGAATCATTGAATGGTTTGCATTGGAAGAGAACTGAAAGGTTGCTCAGAGCCCCATCCCACCTGGCCTTGAACACTTCCAGGGGTGGGGCATCCACATCTTCGCTGGACAACCTATTTGAGTGTCTCACCATCCTCATAGTGAAGGATTTCTTCCTAATACCTAATCTGAATGTGAAACAGTATGTTGGATCATGGCCAGAAGAGACTGTACAAGGGAAGAATTTTAGAAATAGGGAAGGTTTCTTGGTTGGCACAGCATGATTCTGCCCTTATTTACATTTAGACAAAGGCAGAAATTAGCTGTGATTAGAATTAGTAGCTGACAGTGGTTGTTCCATTTTTCTTACAAGAGAACTAACGAAGCTACTGAGTAGCAATGGTCTGATTTTCAGGCTTTCTAAAAGCAAGTTTTCAGTTCTGTACTACACAGCATGAAAGAATTCCATCAGGCAGGTTACACATCTTTCACACATCCAAGAAACCAGCATTCCCTTGCTGTTTAGCAAGTTTGTATTTCCAAGTGGTGCTCACACCCACAGCTGTGATACTGCTTAGCCATGGCACAACTACAGTGACTTGCACCTTTCCTGGTTTTGAGTGTGTGTTTGACAGTATTCCTAGTTCAAAACAGAAAGCCAGGAAACTGTGACAGTGACCTTTGTCAGTGCACTCTAATCAGCTTACGTAACAAGACTTTGGTTAAACATGAGCAATGTCATTCTGTAAATCCTTGAAAGCTTCCTTGAAAGTAGAGGTTGATGTTGTCACTTCCTTTTCTTCCTGAACAGGTTTAGATTAGTGTGCAAGTGAGCAATACAATTGCACGTGTATATATTCCACTGTATAGAGATAACCTTTATGTAAGTTATTCAGTGAGGCTGAATCATGGTACTGTGCTATTCTGCATGGTTTTTTTGCAGCTTTCATTGCCATGGTACCCAAGTGACTTCTAGTAGTGCATTAAGCAACAAGCCTGTCACTTGTCAGGTGAGTTCACTCCATGTCTCATTATTTCCCTTGTATAGGGAATAGGAGCTTTCAGCTTTTGTTTTTCCTCTTTCTGAGTGAAATATCTCAGTCACTAGGCTTGATTGTGTGAATGATGATGGAACAGTTTGTAACTTGCTGTCTGTAATAAAATCAATTAAACCAACTCTAGACTATACTTCCATTTCACACTAAATGCATCAGTTCCTTTTATCCAACAAGAAAGATGTATTTTCAGATTATGTACTTAAAAACGTGCACGTAAGGGAGATATTAAGCAGGAAAATGTTGCTATTTTTGTATCATCAGTCAGGGTTATATAGTTTTAATTTCAACTTGGGGAAAAATAATTTAATTTTTTACCAATCAAATCAGAGTAGGATAATGAGAAATAAAATCGAAACTTTAAAACAATTTCCCCCTAGTAGGTCAGGGGGAAGGGTAATGGGAGTATCAGTCAGTTCATCACAGATGCTGCTGCTCCTTCCTCCTCACACAGACGACTCCTCACACTTTTCCGTTGCTGGGGTCCCTCCCACACGACACAGTCCTCCACTCCAGTGTGAGTCCTTCCTAAAGGCTGCAGTTCTTCATGAACTGCTCCAGTGTGGGTCCCTTCCACAGGGTGCACTCCTTCAGGAGCAGGCTGCTCCAGCATGGGTCCTCTGTAGGGTCACAACTCCTGCCAGCAAACCTGCTCCAGGATGGACTCCTCTCTCTCATATACTCTCACTCCTCTCTTTGGCTGCAGTTGCACTGGTGCAGTATCTTTTTCCCCACTTAAATCTCTTATCACAGAGGTGCTACCACCATCACTGACAGGCTCAGCATTGGCCAGTGGCAGCATTGGCTCTATTGGACATGGGGGAAGTTTCTAGCAGCTTCTCACAGAAGCCACCCCTGCAGGCTCCTGCTACCAAAACCCTTGCCACAGAAACCCAATAAAGACACAGAAAGAACAGGTCTTTTTTTCTAGTTCTGTATTCACTCTGATTTAATGCCTATGTATGTATGGGAAAGACTTCAGTGAAGATCTGATAACTTTTTCCAGAACACATACAGCAATTTCATTGTAATTCAATTTGCAATTTAAATGTCAAAACACTGCATAAATATCAGTAATGGATAATTCATTTTAAAATAGCATATGTTGTTCATCTTGCAAGAAAAATACCAATCCATTAGTAAAGCCAGAATAATATAGAAATTTCATTTTGGTGTTGGAAAGACCTGCAAGAAGGGTAAAAAATAGTTAAAAAGTCATACTCTCTAATAGGAATCTCTTTTCTTGTCTCTCACAGAAGGAAAGGACCACTCCTTGCTTCTTCATCCCAGCATCTTGGCATCCAAAGCAATTCTCCTTAACCTCACTATCTTTTAGATAGTTACAGAATGGATCATCATTCCCAGACTGTTACTCAAAAAAGGAAATAGATGCAAGTTCACCCCTATATCCTGAACTGTTCCAACACAAACGCATAAAAAGGAGTTTAAGTACAACAGTACACACCGCCTTTAGCCAGGGTTCCCATAATCCTGTGACTCTTGGAACATTCATAGACTTCAGAAGACTGGTGTTTATCTGATCTCTAGTATAAGTATTGCCCACTCCCATAGTGCTGCATGTTTTCAACCTGTAACCAGACAATGGACACTAGACAGTGGCTACAGTATGTGGAAAGAGACCTTTTAAAATGTAAATCGTGTTGAAAAGACTCAGAATTTCAGTTCAGCATCTGTTTCTCTTTCAAGGGCACATTCAAGGGTATGTATTTTGTTCCTATGACTTGATCTGCCCAATGTTTGTGAAAAACCACACAGCTGTGTCATCACTGCAACTTATAAGCATGGCTTCAGGATTTGTGAAAGCTTTGGGATCAGTGAGAAAGTAAGAATGCCTGGGGGAATACCTAAATTTATGAGGCTGAAATAAGAATGAAGACCAAGGAACGATCTAGGAAGGGTACAAGTTGAGAAAATGAGAAATGGCACCTGGAAGCTGAGAGAGATGCACAAGTGTCATGGGGAAGATAGGATATAATCCTAGGGATTATACTCAAACAGTAAAAGCAGAAGAAGGAAGCAGCAGAATAAAACAGAGAAAGTGACTGTGCAGGCCCTGAAATCAAAGGATCTGATAAACCATCAGCAAAGTAAGATGGTATTAGCTATAAAAAAGAAGAAATATACCGGCGGGGAGCAAAGAAAGAACAGGGCGAGGAAAGGGAAAAAAAAGTACCTGGAAGACAGGATTTGAGACACCAGACTAGTATCAAATAGAGCTGTTGAAATAAAATGGAGAAATAAAAAAAACCTGCAAATATTTGGGGAATATAAAAAAAAAAAGACTAAGTAGAGAAGCACCGTATCTTCATAACAGAGAAGAAAAAGTGAAATGAAATGGTTATGCACAAGAGTAGTTGAACACATTAAAATTCCTCCCATCACATAGTATTGTGTTACTGGCAAACAATTTTCTTACAATAAAAATGTGAGATACTATCGACAACATTTCTCAAATGCAAAGCCTGTGCATAACTTTGTATTGGCTGTTTTTATAGTAACATAAAAAAAGAATCAGCATGAGAACTATAAAATACACATGGTATCATTGGTACCAAACCTCCTATTTAAAATAAAATATTCTTTAACGATTTGCAAAGACAGGAAGATTTCTAAAACCCATTAGAGTGTAATTTTAAGAGACATAACTAGGAAGACAAAAGAAATTTTCAAAATTTGAGCAACTGTGGAATTACCTTTGACTGCAGGTATTTCTGAACCTCCTCCAAAGACCACAGAAATGAGCTGTGGATCTCTACACACCTCATCCTCTTTCAATTTAGTAGGTGAAAGGAGTCTCAGTGGCTCAGGCAGTTATTAAAACCGTGGTTTGGCAAGGGCTGATGGAGAGCATGGGCCATGACAGCCTGATTGCAAATGACTGTACTGGGGTTTGCTAAGTTATTTTCTCAGCACATCACCAAATCAGGGCAAGGTGTGTATGCCTGAAGAGAAAAGGGCTGTGTAAGGCTCTGTCTTACGTGTTCTTCCTAGAAAGGTTTGTAATTATGTTAGTATATTTCAACTATTACAATCTAAGTAACATATCTTCCAGCAAAGTGCTACCAGTGAAGCCGAACTGAGAAACAGAAGTGGACTGAGTTTTAGCAAAGTGTTGTGATTGCAAAACTATTGGGTTTTTTACTATGATATGTGCTATCTTGTCCCTGCTCCTAACTGAAATTATTAGAGGTGGTTAAAAACAGGCTCTGCTGTGAAACAGGTGAACAGGCTTTGTAAGAGGATGTTTCAGAGCCAAAAAGATACAAAAAGCCTGAAGTGGAATTTCCAGATATTTTTTTCCTCCAATTTCTAGGAAAGACTTAAAGTTGCGGATATTCTGGATTTACTCGATTAGTACTGTTTCTCACTGTTGCTGTTCCCAGACCACTTACACGAGGGCACAAGCGCAGCGCAGGCTGTA
>NW_008685836.1:0-8162 GCF_000695815.1 Acanthisitta chloris | reverse complement strand
TCGGGGGTTTTTCCACCCCACCCAAGTGTGGTGTATGGTCAGTAAAGGGAGTGGTTAAAGGTCTGCGTGCAGACATAGATCGCGCCGAGTTAGCTTTTTCTTGGCGTCTGCTGCTTTTTCAGACTTTGCAAACTTTACATTAACGCTACCCTTTTTAAGGTGTCTTTTTATGAATATTTAAGATGTGTAAGTAAATAGCCGACTGAAGGACTGAACCTCTAAAGTTGTTGCTGGTTGCTTGTTTGGTGGGGTTTGGGGTTTTTTTTGCCGTTTTAAGTATTCTGCATGCTTTCAGTAAAGGAATTAAGCCGCCACCTATGACACGGCATTGTTCCGTTCGCATTCTTTTCTGTTTTGCTTCAGCTTTCTGAAGCGTAACTTGTTTTTAACCACAGCCCCTAACACCCAGCAGATAAACACTGTACCGGAATTTAATTCCTTGTGGTAGTATACCAGTTACATGTTAGGGGTGGGGCAGTCTCTTCTGTGTAAGCGACTATTGTTGTGCAAATACAGGCACACTTTCTCTTTGGGAACCTAATTGCCCTGTTACTGTCTTTGACTTTGTTTCTTTTGTCCTTTTGTCATTCTACGGGAAAAAAAAAAGCGGTGTACCAGAAGGATAGGGTTGCCTGAAAGCAGGGTTTTGTGCCCATATCTATCAGTAATAGAAAGCAAAATGATTGTACGGTAATGAGAATTAAAAAAATTAAGGTGTATCATACAGCATATGTGTATTTGCCAGAGGTGAGGGTAAAGCTTCATTAAATGAAGCATTTCTCTCATGAGTTACGTCTCATCTTTAGGACTGGTATTTCTGTGGCGTTTCACAGAACATGTGCCAGAAGAGTGTGTTCAAAGCAATCTTAGATCTTTTCTTTTGTTCGTTTCTGAAGTGGTATGTGAGTGTTTCTTGTCAAGTTTGAAAAATGCCTTAACCAACACCTGAGGCTTGAAAATTGACAAGCGAGAAAGTCCTCCGGCAAACATTCTTACATTAAATATATTTTTGTCAAAGGTCTGTTTCAAATTAGTGTCTGCAGATATATTTTCTCAGTTTTTGTTGGACTTTTGAAGTTAAGTTCAGAATGTGAAGAGTAGCAACTTTAAAAAAATGTCTACACCTTTTCCTTAGTTTTTCTTGGTCCTGATTAGTAGCACTGCTGTCAAGTAGTGATCCTTTTTTGAAGGAGACTCTTCATTCTTCCTATGACTGGGAACATTTTTGCAAATTACTCATCAAAGTGGTTATTACATTTCTCTGTGTTTTCAGCTGCAGTTGGAGTTATCTACGTGTAAAAAGTGTTTCCTGGACCTCCATCACTTTTGAACTTTAGCTGATTAGTTGTTTGGGGTTTTTTATCCTCTAGTGGAGTAGTAAACCCAGCATCATGCTATAAGGATCACTTGTCATGAAATTGGCAGCAGAGAGAAGTAAGCTCATGCCTTACTTGTAAGATAAAAAAAAGGATGAATAAGGGAAGGAGTAGAGGCTTTCTTAAACACAGCTTTGGTAGTTTGTAAATATAGCAGAATAGGAAGGCTAATAATGAAAACTGTTTTCTTTGACTCATGTAAAGTTATTGTTTCTTAGATGTAAACATTTTCCTGTTTGTCTCCACTTGGCAGAGAATATTTCCTATGTACCAATTCAGGGTTCAGGCACACAGGTGTATGATTTAGCGGTGGGACCTTTGAGAAAATGCTAAAAATAAGTTTGTTGTTACAGAAATGATATATTTTTCATATTATCACTTACATTTTACTGTAAGTAGCTTGTATTTATAGCAGTCTTTTCCCTTCTTGCTGCTCTTCTTCCCTGTTTAAGACAAGGCCTTTCAGTTATATGGTAAGTTTTTTACCTTCTGCCTGCCTGTCATTATGGCTTTTATTTTTTATTTGTAAGAATCAAACGAGGAGACAGTGTAAAATAACACTGGGTAATAGTCGTAGTAAAGATCACAGTATGAAAACGTAGACCATAACCACTCAGTGGTGTCATGTATCAGTTTTCTGTGCCTGAAACTTGTGGTGGAATCTATGTGTGCAGCAAACATGGGCTTGATCTTGTGCATTATCTACCCTGACTGTGGCTGTGGGGTTAAAAGGCAGTTATTCTGACGGAAGCTATCTGCTCTCCTCTTTCCATGAAGGCTGTTGTCTGCTGCAGCAAAGCAGTCACAAAGGATCATATCTCTATGCTGTAGTGTCTTCATTGTAAAGTCTGACAGCGTAGCTTAGCCTAACTTGTGTGAACTCTGATTTGTGATTACACTTTATGATGGTCTGGAGCACATTCAACCCCCATCTGTGAGCCAGTCATTTCTTGGTGCTGATTTTAGTTTTTCATAAGAGGGTAGGCTGTAAGTTAGAGTTGTTAAGTAAGGTTGAGCTTTGTAAAAAGCTGAAAACAGCTACACAGTAGGAGTAAAGATTTCTACAGGAGTATTTGAAGGTGGGGAGTATTTGGACTATCATCCTAACAGTCCCTGCACGTGAAAAGGGATCTTAGGATACATGACTCCTCAGTGAAGCTTCCAGTAAGCACATCACAAGTTCTGCTAGTTCTGCTGAGGTGCATGCAACAGCCTTTGGTAGACAGCTAGACAAGCAGCTAAAGCTGCATACAGAGGTGTTTTTCTTCTGTGGCCTAAGGGTCTGGATAAGCAATTAAGGTGCAGCGGTTCTGTAGTTTAAACTGTAAGTTCCCTTCCAGCTTTTCAAGTTACACTGGAGTTACATACGTGAATATGCAAAGGCAGGATCTTTCAGCTGTTGGTATGCTTGACTTCTCCTATGTGAATGGAGTAACTCTGGTATATCTTAGTTTGACTCTTACCACTGATTTTTGTTATTTCATGTAAACCTGTTTATTGATTGAATCATTTGATCAAATGGCAATAGTTAAACCATGATAAAAGTTAATGCAGAGTGTCCTATTGAGGTTATACAGTACAAAACACTGATTAACTTCTAAATATGTTATTTTATGATCATGAGCTGCTGTTATTATTAATCAGCGCTTCTGCTTTTTACATAGTAATTTGATTATGGTTAGCAGATCAAGCAGCTATCACAAATCATTGACAGGGTAGTTACACGTTTTCTGTGGTAGTGTAATAAAGTTAACTCCTCTAGCCTGTAGTGTTTCACAAGTTTGTGGAGTATCTTTTCAAAGCCACCAGTGAATCATGACTTCAGGTGGAGATGTGTGGGGAGAGGTAGACTAATTGCTTTTCAGTGAAAGACAAAGTTACAGTCAGTTTTGCAGTATCTGTGTGGCTGTTGCATGGGTCCACATTTCCTTTTCATCAGATCGAAGTGGTGCAGTATCCAAGGCAGAGGATCTGGCCAAAACATCCTGGCTGAAGTTCAGCTTAGGTTGACAGGAAAGGCAGAAGTTAGATCGCATGGTGAAGGGAACGTGCTAGAAGAATTATAAAAACTTACTGCTCCATCTGTTCTTAGGCTCGGTGTGTGCCCTGTAAAAGCAGTCTGTAGTCCCTGGATCTTTTTGGGTGTACAGCTGGTCTTGAATTCCAAAGTAATGCAAATGGTTTGTTACCTGCTGTGTTTTAGTTTGGGATCTGCTAGTGTTGCATACTTTTCTTCATGCAAAAAAAATCTGCGCCTTTGTTACCTTTGGGTTTATAGCAGGTTTATACAAAAATATTTGTAATAGTCTTGGATGCAGTGGGTCTTAACAGTGAGCTGATGGAGACCCGATTGTACATTTAATTTGGTACATCTACCAAACTTTCTCGGTGCATATAATATCATAGTAGAGAAACATTTATGCTTAGGGACTGTTATTTCAAATTCTTTCTAGTGTAGATTATCACTGTCCTAAACCATTTGGTCTGGAAATAGTTGAGCAGGGATCCTAAGTCTTTCTCCTCATCTTCAGCTCTTGGTTTTGTGGCTCCTCTTTGTATTTGGATCTGGCAAAAGTTCCCTTGACAGTTGATGATAGATTTTTTTTTTCCTTCCTGTCTCAACCCTGTATGATTCATCACAGCTAGCTCGGTTGCCAGTAGTTCCATTTGGGGCAACAAAAGAAGTTTAGTCATGTTGATGTAAATAAACCTAAGAAGTGTTAAGGGATTATAGTTCAAGAAAAAACGATGTCCTGTTTGAACTCATGTGAATAACACTACTCCCATGAGGAAATTGTGAGATTGGACACTTGAGAATCATAGAATCATAGAACACTTAGCATGTAATGCATTTGAGAATCAAGGCCAGCAGCCTTGTCATTTGGAACAATGAGATTTTTTTTTCATTTTACTAAAGTCTTTATTACAAACATTTGCTTTTTTTTCTCCCTCCTTCCCCCTAGTTTTGAAATTCTAACAGGCACTATTCATTAAAAAGCAGTCCAGACAAATGGGTTGACACTGGCTTTGGCAGGGACTTGGCTTTACACTGCATTTTTTCAGGACAGCAGGCACCAGAATTTAGCCAAACTAGTACCAATGCTGTGTGGAGCCTGAACACTGTTGCACCAGTTGTCTTTTCATAGATTTTTGCTTTGACTTTAGTGAGATGCTGATAAGGTCCTCAAGCAATTTGGTATCTAGCTATTACTGAATTTTGATGAGACCAGGGTACCTAATTTCTGTGGGATTTTTTATGTAATCATTTCTTAATAAATATAAACTTAATAAATATAAACTAGTGTTTTTGAAAGATGTTAAATCATAAGCAGTTTGGTTCTGCGAACAGATCTTTAGTTGTGAGGGCCATGTATAATGTGTTGTGGTCTAGGCCGGTGGCTGTTTTTTTTAATTATGTGGACTACTATTGCCAGAGAAAATTACTTCGTCTCTTGATTTCCATGACGATTTTTGGACAGGATTTACTACTTGCATGTAAGTAGTATTTTCCAATATTTTATGTTCCACTCATATAGAGCTTATAAATTACCTTTTTCCCCCCCATAGAAGTATATTCTTTGACAAAAAAAGATCTCTGACTACAAATCTGTTTAAGCCAATTCACAATTATGTGAGATGGAGTGAGTTTATCTTCTTTTGAAGAAAGATGATGAAGGGACTTGATCTGGTGTAAGTGGTGTAGTATTCCCCTCTGGTAGTTACTGTTTTTCGTGGTTTGGACATTTGCTATCCCATTAAAAAGAACTTTAAATTTTTCAAATTTGCATATAGGACATGTTTAATTTATATGTAAATGGCAGTCTGACTAGTAGACCTGAGATGGGAGCCTGCTAGTTTTTGAGAATTGCAAGTTTAATTTGAAATAGACGTGAATAGAGGGGAAGATTTTGATACCCATTTTAATGCATAGGTGTAGGTAGATGCCTTTTGTGAAACAGGGTATTTTTGGATACTGTATACTGATAGTAGTTTAGTTAATGATTGTGTTCTGGTTATATATATATATATTTATGGATAGTGGTGGTGGCATCTGCCTTGTGAAATAGATTGACCTTGGCTTATTATGTGCAGCACGATTCAGCTGTGTCAGTCTCATATTTTGCAGTGTAATGATTGACTCATGTACGAACTATTTGTTGTGTGGAAATGTGTGTTGTGCTTCATACAGCCAAACAGTAGGCCTCTAAGAGGAAGCTATGGCATGGTGTTTGCAGTTGTGAACTTTTGATTCCTTTTGTGGTAGTATTGTGGGGTTATAAGGGACTAATTAGTGACTGTAGTGTTTTGATTTGAACTGAGAAGCTTCATAGGCGTCTCTGTGTTTTACCTTGCAAGGAAACAGAGTCCCAAGGTATCAAGTCATAGAATCACAGATTCATAGAATATTCTAAGTTGGAAGTAACCCACAAGGGTCATCAAAGACCAGCTCCTGGCCCTGCACAGAACCATCAGAGGTCAACTCCTGGGCCTGCACAGGGCAACCCCAAGAATCACACTATGTGCCTGAGAGCATTGTCTAAGTGCTTCTTGAACTCTGTCAGACTTGGTGATTGATCACTTCCCTGGGGAGCCTGTTCCAGTGCCCAACCACCCTCTGGGTGAAGAACCTTTTCCTGGTAACCATGCTAGACCTGCCCTGACACAGCTTCGTGCCGTTCCTTTGGGTCCTGTCATTGATCACCAGAGAGAGGAGATCAGTGCCTGCCCCTCCACTTCCCCTTGAGAGGAAGCTGTAGACAGCCATGAGGTCTTCCCTCAATCTCTTCTTCTCAAGGCTGAACAAGCCGAGTGCTCTCAGCCACTCCTTGTATGCCTTCCCCTCTAGACCCTTCACCATCTTTATAGCCCTCCTTTGGACACTCTCTTTTTAATATTGTGGCACCTAAAACTGCACACAGTGTTCAAGGCTAGGCTGCACCAGTGCAGAGCAGAGTGAGACAGTTCTGTCGATTGGCTGGTTATGCTTTGCCTGAGGCACCCCAGAACATGGTTAGCCCTTCTGACTGCCAGGGCACACTGCTGACTGATATTCAGTCACTGCTGACTCATATTCAACTTGCTGTCAACCAGGACCCCCATACCCCTTTCCACAGGGCTGTTCTCCAGAGTCTTGTTCCCCAGTCTGTACATCTATCAGGGTTGACCCTTCCCAGGTGCAGAATTCGGCATCTGCAATTGTTAAGCTTCATATGATTGATGATTGTCCAGCCCTCTGATTTGTCTAGGTCTCTATATAGGGCCTACTGTTTTAGGATCATTGACAAGCTTAGTATACCTTCAAGTCCAGCATCAAAGTTGTTTATGAAGATGAGCCAACTGTGTGTGCTTGCAGCCCAAAAAGCCAACTGCCTCCTGTGCTACATCAAAAGAAGTGTGACCAGCAGGTTAAGGGAGGTGTTTCGCCCCCTCTGCTCAGCCCCTCACCTGGAGTACTGTGTCCAGGTCTGGGGTCCTCAGCACAAGAAGAATGTGAACCTGTTGGAGCAGGTTCAGAAGAGGGCCATGAAGATGAGGAGGGATGAATAGAGCTCCTGTCCTATGAAGACAGGCTGGAGAGCATCCTGAACTTTGATAAAACTTGGTCTATCCGTCACGGCACACCAGTCAGAGGACATGCCCTGCCAGGTTTTGCTTATGCCAGTCATGTCATATCTGTGGGATTGGGCCAAAGCTTCCTCTTGTTTGTTCCTCATGCTGTTTGTGTTGATATAGAAACATTTCAAGTGTGGTTCATTGTAGCCAACACCTTGTGGAGCATATTGAGTGATCTTACTAGCACTCAGTTCCTCAAGTTTTGATGTGCCATCCCAGTGATTATCATTGGCAAGCTTATTATTGTTCCTTCCCCCTTCCAATCTAGTTTAAAGCTCTGTCAATGAGACCTGCTAGCTCTTGTGCTAAAACCCTTATTTCCCTTTCTGAGAAAGGTGCATCCCTTCAGGTATTGGTAAACTAGGTATTGTATAAACTGTCTCATGGTAAAAAAAAATGCCTAAATTCTGTTGATGATGCCAGTTATCTAGCCATGTGCCCCTGGGAGCCATCAGTCTTCCCTGTGGATTGTGTCTAGTCTGCATAGTGGGTCCTCCGTTCCCTTTAGAAGGGAGTCACCTATGACAACTGCCCTTTTTTTCTTAAGAGAGGTGGTCATGATGAGAGGGGTAAGGCTGTCTTGCCCCAGGTGACCCTGTCATCCCAGAAGGGCCTTTGTGTACCTCATCAGTTGATTGCCCTTCCAGTTCCAGGGCCTCTTCTGTATTGTAAAAGATAGCAGTCCTGTTTATCATCTTCAGGTTTTCAGGAGAAAGAGCCTTCCTCCTAATATGGGCAGTGTCCAGCTTCCAACATTCATGTTCAACAGACCTCTGACTTACTGCTTGACAGGGCTCTAAGCCCACCTGCATCCTCATTCACTTCAACGGAGGCTTGAGATTCCTGAGACTGCAGTGTCTGAAAATAGCCTATCAATCTCTTGCTCATTGTCACAGATGCAGCACATCCTGTTCACTTCATCCCGTGGCTCCTTAACCTGGTAGCACAGCTCATTGGCAACAGCACACCCTCTGCAAAAGGAACTCCATGGGGCCATGGAGAGGCATTAGGCACTCCTGGTGACCAGTGCCCTGGAGAGCTACATTTACCACGAGACAGTCCAACTGGTTCTGGCACTGCTGGTGCAGTGACTCCAGCAGCTGTGAAGAATGAGCTCTGTGACATGTCCAAACCATACCTGAGGGAGCATACACAAGTAAGATTGCGCCCTTC
>NW_008685835.1:6191-6504 GCF_000695815.1 Acanthisitta chloris | reverse complement strand
GCGGCAGCTCCGCGTCGATTGGCCTTCCCGACCCGGTGTCTCGTCCCTCCGTGATGCCGTGTCGGCCCTGAAGGAAGCGCTGCGCCGCTCCCCCTGTGCCACCGCCCGTGAGCAGGGCCCGGGCACGGCTGTGCTGCCCGAGGATGTCGTCTGCAAAGTGCACCTGAAGAGCTTTGTGGAGCAGCAGGGCTTGGTGGGCTACGACCCCAACCTAGATGTGCTTCTCGGTGAGCCTCACGTGTGCAGCAGCTCAGGTGTGGCTGCAGGGGGGGAATGGATGCAGACAGGCTGGGTTCTGTTTTTTTTCAATTGC
>NW_008685835.1:0-6162 GCF_000695815.1 Acanthisitta chloris | reverse complement strand
ATTGCCTTGCCCTCTTAGGTCTGTTCAGTCTGGTTTGAGCCAGAAATGCAGCCAGCCTGGGGCAGACCTGGCAGTATGGGATGGTGGGGGGTGGAGAACCCTCGTGTCCCACTCTGTCCCTCCTCCTTTCAGTGACAGAGGGGATGCTGCAGTCCCTGGCTGAGCTGCAACAAGCTGTTGTGCAGTGCCTGGTGAGTGACCCCAGTGTTGCCCACCTCTCACTTCCCAGAGGTCTTTCCCTTCTGCCAGGCAATAGCATCTGAGCTCCTGTTGTGCTCTGCTGTAGGCTGAAGGCCAAGGCAGCTGCTGCAGCATTGTGCACGTGGTGAGCTGTGAGGAGGAATTTCAGCAGCAGCAGATGGATCTGCTCTGGAGGATTTTGGATCCGGGAGCCCACACAGCTTTGCAGGTGAGCAGGCTCTGCCCCTTCTCACTGTGCCCCCAGCATCCTTGTGCTCAGGACTGGGTTTAGAGTAGGGCTGGATTTCACCCAGTTCTCCTGTACTGCATTTTGGTGGTGCCTCTGAGTCTTTGTTCCCAGCCCCAGACTCTCCTCTGTCTTTCAGAAACACCTTGTCTGTGGGCCAGTGAAGGTGACCAACCCCTCATCACCCATTGGGGCAGACCAGTACTTCCAGTAAGTTGGTGTGTAAAAAGGTGCCTGCTGCTCCCTCACCTGCCACGGCTGCCTGTGCTCTGCCTCGTCCTGTGGGCACCCAGACACCCACACTCATGGCTGAGTGAGCTGCTGGCACGTGGGGAATGCAGTGTGGTCCCTCCACCCTGCTTTCTGTGGCCTCAGGGCTGTCTCAAGAGGACCAGAGGTGCAGGGTGGAGGCTGCAGGGCCTTCCCCAATCCCAGTATCCTTCTCTAGCAGTGCTGCTTCTAGTCCTCAGCACTGCCAAGAGGAAAGGCAGTGGCACAGGGACCTGGGCTACAGTGTGGCTGTCCCTGCACGGCTCCTGGGGCTGTTGTACCAGTTTTGCTTGGCTGGGTCACTGCTGCAGCTGGGATGCCCTGAGGTGCTCCCTGGGGCTAGCTCAGCCCAGAGAGAGTGGCTCTGAGTGCCTGTGTTTCCCCCAGGCTCCGAAAGCGCCAGATGTACGAAGCCTCCGTGATGAAGTATGGGGAGCTTGCGGAAGGTAAGGGTTTGCTCTCTGGCTTCATGCATGGATGTTGCTCCATCTGCACTGCTGCCGTGAGTCCCCTCCTCACCTCTGAGTCTGCAGCCAGTGGGGGCTCACCCCTGCACGGTGCTCCCGTGGATGGAGCCACGTGCTGACCGTGCTTGGGGAAGGCATCTGAACACACAGGGCCCTGGCACAGAGCAGCACCTGCCGATGGGAGCGAGGGCCGGGGAAGTGTGGTGATCCCCAGCTTCCACTGGAGCACCTGGGCCCAGGGAGGGGTGTCCTGCCTGGGTACTGGAATGTTAGTACATAGGAATGGAGTGAGCTGTGCATGATGCCACCTGTGCTCTCCACAGATGAGGCCTGGACAGAGGTGATTGATACCTTGACAGTGGCTGCCATCAGGTTTGAGATGCTGAGTACTGCTCACCGGAGTCAGGTAGGACAGCGGCTTGCATGGAGCTGTGGGAATAGCAGAGCAGCTCTGCACTGAGCAGCCTGGACCGTGACTTCTCTCTGCCCTCAGATCACTCTGGACCTGGAAGACAGCAGCATCTCCACAAAGGGAACCAAGAGTGGAGCCTTTGTGATGTACAACTGTGCCCGACTGGCCACGCTCTTCGACACGTTCCAGCGGGCTGTGGAGCGGGGTGAGCACCAGCACCACCACTCTCTCACAGCCACTCCTGGAGCCACAGGGACTTCTCCAGGCATAACTCTCCCTCCTCCTTTCCAGGCACATACCCACCTCTGCCACCAGTGTCCAAACTGAACTTCTCCTGCCTCCGGGAAGAGGTGAGCGCTGAGAGGGAGAATGCAGGGACCTGTGCACCTTCAGCTTCAGTGATGGATGCTACTGGCCCAGGAGGATCTGGCCCTGAGACATGTTATCCCTTCACAGGGTGAATGGCTCCTACTCTTCAACTATCTCCTGCCCTTCCCTGAAGTCCTGCAGCATGCAGCACAGCTGCCCACACCTTCCAAGGGGATCCGGATCACAGCCAACACAGAGACAGTAAGTGCCATGTGCCATAGCACCTATGGCTGCTGCTCCAACAGTCCCAGCCCAGAGCATAACTACATGCCAGCAGGTGCTGCCCACTGGTGAGCAATGCAGGGCTGGTGCCAAGGGGAGACTGCAATACCCCTGGGGCTGTTCCTGCTGTGCTTTGGGTGGGGAAGGGCCCAAGACCAGACAGAACACACTGTGCCATCAGATCTTTGCCTTGCAGGTGTGCAAGTTCTTGATCCAGCTCAGCATGGACTTCAGCTCCTACTACAACCGGGTGCATGTCCTGGGGGTGAGTTGGGTGTCCCAGCCTGCAGTCCCTTGGGGCTGGACTGCAGTTGTGGGGGCAGCAGTATGATGCACCCCTGCCTCAGCCCCCAAGGGTGCAGAGGCAGCAGTGCCTGTCAAGGGGTAGTTTGGCCACCAGCCCCAAGCCACTGCCTTTCTCCCTGCAGGAGCCCTTCCCTCACCTCTTTGACCAGATGTTTGCCCGCCTCCGGCTGCTGGGAGCAGTGAGGGAAGTGTTCCACAGTGCCCTGGCAACCCTGAACCTCCCTCCTCTCAGCCAGATCTGAGCCACCCCTGAAGAGCTGTGCTATGGTGTGACAGACACCTGGACAACATGCTGTGAGGGGGAGGACAGGTTTCTCCCCAGCAGGGCCAGGGGCTGCCCCAGCACCAGGCAGGGCACACCTTCAGCCCCCTGCAGGCACTTCCCCTCCCATGGGCTGTGGTGTTTGAGGGCTTGGCCATGTACTGCAGATGGGCCCAGCGTGGGAGGTGATTGCACCTCTGTGTCCACACCAGCAGAAGGGAGAAAGGAGGGTGTTCACGGCACCCTGCCAGCTGGGCTGGGAGTACTGGGCGAGGTGGCACCAAGAACCAGTCACTACAAAGCCAGGCACCAGCTTCACTTCCCTCAAAGGTGTTTATTGAAGGTTGCTCCGTGCTGGCAGGGAGCTCCTGTGGCTCCAGGTTCCTCTCGGGCCCTGAGCCAGGCCCCAGTACTGGGTGGGGTCAAATACACTTGTTGCTGGACAAACCCGGTGTGTGTGTGTGAGACCTCATAGCTGTTTGTCCTTCCTTCCCTGTGCTCCTGCTGTCCTGGATCCTGCTGCTATGCAGGAACTGAAGAGGGGATGGCATGTGTGGGCAGCCACTCCACACCCCCCAGGGTGCTGCTGTGGAGGGTCAATGTCCCTGTGCATTTCACCACTATCCTCAGCAGTGCAGGATCAGGGCAGGTGAAGCTGCCAGGCACAGCCCTTAGTGCCCTTCCAAGCAGGTTCCTCTCTGAGACCAGGTTTGGAAAGCCTGGACACGGGTCCCTCACACCTTGGGGAGGAGCTTCTGGGCAGAGTGCTGACAACCCCACATCTTCACTGTGTGGAGAGCCACAGACTTGTCCAAGAGGGGTCACATCTGCCTTCTCCCCTAAGACCACTGGCCTTGAGCACCCCAGACATGGCTGTGTTGCCCCTGAAGGAGCCAAGCATGCCCATCCCCTCAGGAGAGCACATCAGTGTGCAGGCTGGGGGCAGGGGCCACATGATGGGCAGAGCCCAAGTGCAGGGTGCATTCCCAACACAGGGAATGGGACGTGTCACACACCTGCCCCATTACAGAGGAGCCTCTTGTGGAAGTGGTTCAGGGGGGGCTGTGCCACACAGCATCTCCAGGCCCTGCCCACAGAGCACACAGTAGTACTGCAGCTTCCCCCCAGCCTCTGCCACCTCCCAGCAGTCCAGCTCAGCCAGGTCAGGCACGTGGAAGAAGGTGGTGCTGAGGGGCACCAGCCCATCCAGGCCCCAGCGCCACAGCGTCAGGCGCTGGTCCACCGAGGCGGAGAGCAGCAGGTCTGGCCGCAGCACCCGGATCCCTGTCACATGAGCAGCATGGGCACAGGGCCTGGCCACCCGCTCCACAACCTGCAGGCAGGTCCGTGCTGCGTCCTCACCCCCACCCAGGGCCACCTTCAGCAGGCAGACATGGATGGAGCCATCGTCGCTGCCGCTGGCCACCAGATACTGTCCCTCCGGCATCTCTCGGACGTGGAGGCTGTTCACGCCGCAGCTGTGGGCCATGATGGTGAGCAGAGGGGTGCCCAGGGCTGGGAAAACAGGCTCAGTCAGGGGAGCAATGCTCACCTGGAGCAGAGGAGCCACCAGCATGGTCTGTCTCCCTTGGGAGGCCAAGGAGAGCTGCTGGCAGTAGCACTCACCCAGGGGCTGCATCTCTCCCTCTGCTCGGTGCAGAGCGTCTGCTGCGTCTGCGATGGGGCTGGTGATGTCCCAGAAAGCGACACTGCCATCCGTGGCTGCGCTGCAGAGGAGGTGCCTCCTAGAAGGGAGGGGTTGGGAGAGCCTCTGGCCACAGCCTTGAGGGTTCCCACTGAGATCCATGGAAGTGGCAGAACAGCCCATGTGGACTGACTTCTCCCTTCCCTGCCCCTGTGAGCTGCCATCCCTGCAAGAACAAACGCTTCTCCTCAGAGCACATTGGCTGCAGCCCACTATTCAGGGCTCACCTCTCCCCTCCTGCCTGTGTGTGCAGGAACGCCTCGACCTTCAGCACACAGCGTTGGTGGTGAAATGACTCTGCAACCAGCACCAACTTCCGAGCAGCCTCCAGCAGCCCAAAGACCCTGTGATGAAACAGAGAGCAGCTGGCCATGGGAGAAGGGAGCTCCTCTGCCCCAACTTCTGCTATGCACCATCCTGTTCCCAGTTCAGAGCAGGCCACATCCATTGGCAGCAGCCCTTGTGGAGCCCACTCTGCTCCCACTGCCAGCTCCATTCTCCCTGCCAAGGCCCCATCACAGCTCCTCACCGGACTGATCCATCGCTGCAGGCAGCAGCCAGAAACTTCCAGGGTGTTGGCAACTGCTCGGTGCTGGTCCCAGGCACAACTGAGAGGGACATGTACCTGCAGCAAAGACATGATGCTCACCAATGTCTCAGTGACACCTGTAGCCCCAAGGAGGCAGATGGCCCAGGAGAGCAGCCCAAGCCCAGTGCTGGACACAGCGTACATGCATGAAGGCACACTGGCCCTGTCTACTTCAACTGAGCCTGCAGCTGCACGCAGCAGATATCCCAGTGGAGGCCAATGCAGTTCTCAGCACCCTCCCAGGCTCTGGCCACTACTAACCCTGCCTTGGGCAGTCCCTGAGCATCACCTCGTCTCTGGGTCCATCTTGACGAGCTTGTGCCTGTTCTTCTTCCGTTCCCAGTGTTCGTCCAGTCGGTGGGAAGCCACGTGGATGACCTGGCAGGCCACAGCACTCTCAGACTCTGTGTCCCCAGCACACAGCAGCTGGTAGCACTCAATCTGTGCCCGGCCACCCGCAGAGAACAGCAGGGCAGATAAGCCCTTGTCACCGAATCCCTCGAATCCAGGTCCTGTGGGATTGGCCAGTGCCAGTGTCCTCACACTGGAGATGTGGTCACTGAGGCGGGCGAGGGGCACAGCTGCCCGAGAGTGCTCACTGAGTGCCAGGACACAGGCTGTGGTGTCCTCACTGCCGGTGACAAAGACGTTAAGGGCAGTGTGGCCAGGCACCTCCAGGGCCCCCAGGCGCCGCACACAGGTGATCTCCCGCCCCTGCAGGGATGCCAGCAGCACCTGCTGCTCGCAGGGCTCGGCCTCGCGGCAGTACAGCATCACATCCCCAGACTTGATGAAGGCGAAGACATCGGCCGAGGGGCTGCTGCAGTAGCTCCAGGAGCGGTGTCCACCCCCACAGGGGATGCAGTGGAGGTTCCCTCCTGTCCTGCTGCTCCACACCACGAAGCTGTCAGCATGAAAGCCCAGCACGAGCAGGTCCCCACCCGGGGTGAAGCACAGCTCCTCAATCCACTGCAGCCCTTTGCACGGCCTGTCCTTGCGCAGGACCTCCAGCTGCTGGCCCTGCAGGTGGAGCTGGCGGTAGACGCCGTCCCGGCCCGTGCTGTAAATGTAGTCCCTGTGGCAGGTCACTGAGGTAACCCCTGTTTTCCCATGGAGCCCAAAAAGCATGGACA
>NW_008685834.1:34662-49769 GCF_000695815.1 Acanthisitta chloris | reverse complement strand
AGCAGTGGGATGCTGCTGTGGGATGCAGCTGTGGGATCAGCAGTGGGATGCTGCGGTGTGATCAGCTGTGGGATGCAGCTGTGGGACCAGCTCGGCCCCCAAGCCACCTCCTGACACCAACCTGAGCCCTCGTCTCACTCTCAGCACACCCTGACAAGTGACAGCATGGCAAGGGCTGTTTAGCTGCCATCAGGTTTCAGCTGCTAGTGCAAAGGATGCTCTGCAGGGACAAGATACCCACAGAAGTGCCCTGATGGTTCTTTTCCTCCCACTACAGACTTGTTTTCAAATAGCAGACTTGGAAGAAAACTTGTGATGAACCACTTTTTCTCCTTCTCTGCAGAGATGCTCTGGGCTGCTGCTGGGGGTAGTGTCAGAGGTGGTACAGTGCTGAACGGTGCCACCATACTAAGGAATAGATGTGGATCCTCTTGCTCTTGTCAGCATTCCCACTGGCCACCTCTTTGTTTCTCAACCACAGGAGGATGGGGCTAGAGCAAGCACAGGACAGTGAATCTTTCCTTTCCCAGATGGTTAATGGACTCTGGCAATGCCACCTGAACTCCTACTTGCAATGATGGCGGAGAGGCCTGGCACAGGGTTACCCACCACTGCTCTCTGAAGCCTGGGCTGCTCTGTTAACCAAACATGCTCTCCCTTTCCTCATCATTTTTTCCCTAAGAAATATTAATTCATGCAGCAATTATGCCCTTCTGTTCCTCAAAGCTCAGCAATAAGGGCTCAACTCCACCACCAGTGAGTTCAGTATTGATGGGTCTGACTTCCTGGGCTTTCTTCAGTCAGATCAGGCAAAGCAGTGGCATTCAGCCTCCAAAATGAAGGGCACTGTAAGAGCCTTCTGTGTCAGTGGTATGACAAAGACCTCCACATGCTGACAGCAAAAGCTACTCTGCATGGGAACGTGAGATGAAATGAAGCAAGGAAGGAATGTACAGTCCAGGCAGAGATGAAAAAGGACTCAAAGAAACAGGCTGCCAAGCAGGGTAAGTGCAGTGCTGCCATTGAGAGTCTACTCCTGTGACACCAGCAGGTGAAGCTTTTCAGAGCCTGTTGTGACTGTGACCTGGGCAGGATGGGATTAGCAGTGTAATACAACCTCTCTAGGTTGGCAGAAAGGGCAAGATCAATATAGCTCATGGATTAGGCCTAGAATAGAAGTGTGTGAAGCCTGCAGCTTGCTCGGCTTGGCTTTCTACTTCCAAGTCACTTAGGCAGCAAGTATGCCTAGAATGAGGAGCTCCTGAGCAGATCCATGTGCTGCAGCCTGCACTGCTCCTGACAGACGGAAGCAGACCAGTTCTTTTGGAAGAGCACTGGTTATAGCTGGATGGGGCCAGTAGCAGGGGTGGAAGCATTTCCAGCAGCTGTCTTGGCTTCTTGAAACAAGCCCATGTGTCTGTGCCCAGGCTGGAGAATTTGATTACAGATTATAAAAAGCCTGTTGTGTTTATGCTGGCTAAAGGCATTAGAAAGCAAAGCAGGATATTTAGGGTGCTCATTTGCATATCACTGAGGCAATGCAAGGCTTAGCTTGGCTTTTGCATTTGCAGAGAGATTTTCTGTGGATTCCCTGATCACATGGGCTTACACAGGTTCACCCACAAACAGTTCCTTCTTACCAACAGGAAAGCAGCACATTTCCATGGCCTGAACATGCCTTTCAGCTCTATCCAGACAGCCTCAATCCCAGCATCACTCTTGTTTCATTAAGCCCCTCTGATGCACAGCCCTGCATGCCTGCCAGATCAAATTATAAATACTGGGAATTTCAATGAGACTGGGACTATATTTGGAAAGGCTTAGCGTAAGCAGCAGCATGGGAGCTCCCCGTTCCTTTGGTGTTTGTAGGTCATGTCAGATGTGATGTAATCAGAGCAGCAAGGCTTTCACAGAGCTCCAGGAGTCTCTTGATGCTGCTAGAGAAATGGAAATGGTCTCTCTACATGGGTCTGTTTCAAACCTGAACGAATCTGAGGCACAGCCCATATTCAGGACCATAGTGAATCTAACAAACCTGCATGAGCAGCACATGAAAGTTGTTCAATGTAGATAGGGCCTGACAGCCAGTGGTGACATCCACCACTGCAGGTCCTTGTCCTTTCTCTGTACTCACACAGAGCTCTGCTGCCTCCCAAAGCTGAACAAAGAAAAGGTCCTTGGAAGTAAGTTGGCATTAATTCTCCTCTTCCATAGACTGTGGAACTGAAGAGACTCGAGTCAGAACTCAGCTAAAGGGCATTCTGCCATCTTGGCTCACACTCTCTCATTAGAACTTGGTCCGCAGCTTCCTGCTAGCAGAGAATTAAAACTGATTTGCTGTGACTCATTCAAATCCCACAAAGATTTGGGAATTAGCATTAAAGAAACACAGCCTGGATGGCTGCTGAGGGAGCAGGAGGTTGACTGGGAGGGCCTGGCTGAGCCACCTTCCTATGCTCTGTCCAAACAGCTGAAAGCTTTGGCTTAAACTAGTCCCACACATTTGTCCCTGAGTCAGGCACTGTTTGCTAGAGATAAAGGCTGCAGCTCTGCTCTGGGACAGCAGCTGGAAAAGCAGGTCAGGAGCAACCTGCTTCTGTACTTTCTTTCCTTTCCCTGCTTGTACAGTTTCTCAGGAATTTTTACTCATGTACAGGTGAAAGAAGCCACTACAATTTGCTGTGCCACTGCAGATTTCAGATACCTTTCCTGAGCATAATTTGATGGCAACTTAACTGGGTACATGCAAACATTTCAGACTGAGCTGGTAATGGTTTCCATGCTTTTTTCATGAAAAAAAAGCAAAGGCTTGTAACTAAGATGTGCCCCAAACCTCTGTGACTAAGCTGAGAGACCTGGAAATAGCACTCATGTTCATCCAAGACAGCAAGAGGCACAGGCCAGACACTGAATCACACCACTGAGACAGGACAACCCCAAAGGACAGAAAAGTGAGGGTAGAGAAGCCTGAGCTGGTGAAAAATTGCAGGGAGATAAAATGGCAAGGAAGAGGTGAGTTATGCAGTTGGAACCCTGGACAGAACATTCATGTAAAACACTGCCCAGTGGTCAAGAACGTAAGGTGACATACCTTCAGGTAACTTCCTCTCTGAATGCAGGTACCTGTGAAGGAGAGATACATGAGGGTCAACACTCAATAGAGCTACTGAAACCCTGATTTTACTGGTATAGATTCTGTATGCTAAACCAACTCTTTTCTTAACACACACACATTTACAACGGCCAGTCTTGTAAGAAGCTTCAGGAGCTGACACTGGATACACACATCAGGCAGTGGTTAGCCTCACTCCTCACACTATTCTGCCATTCCTTTCCTCATCCTGGCTGCTGGGACACAGCACAAATAAGCTCCATAAACCCAACATGCTCTCAAACTTCTCAAGTTGCACTAAGGGAAAGTACAAGAGGCTGCCAAAGGCTATTCACCCCTGGGAGCATTGGTCTTTAAAGCCCAAGGTCTGCTGGCCAGAGACATTGCCTCAGTGACAGCTCCTCTCTGGGGACCAGCTTCTCTCTTTCCAACCCACGCTGGCACTGGGACATCTGAGAAGCTGCTCTGACTTTTTTGCTCACTAAGACTTTGATCGTTTCATGACTTTGTTCTGGGAAGTCTGCAGCAAAACTTCATCCCTTGGAAACAGAACAGTGCAGGAGATGTGAACACTGATGGGACTTCCATTAGGAAGTGCAAGTAAATGATCCTGTTTATGGTGAAGGCATCGAAGGGTGTTAACTTCAATTTCTTTTGAATTCTCTTGGTTTTCCTGCTCTAGCCTGTGGTTCATGGCTTGGGAGCACTGATGCTGACAGCCCCATCTGCATCGCCCCCAGATTTGGCCCACGGCAGGGCTGGGAGGCAGCAGGTCTCCAGCAGATGGCACTCAGGGCTGTCCCACACCCAGCCCTGCTCTTCCATGAGCAAAAAAAAATCCAAACAATGGAACATTTGCCAAAAGGAGAAAGGAAATCAAAAAAGGAAAAGTTATTTAACCCTGTGTAATATTTAAAGAGATTGTTATCATCTTACAGTGGTGTTTTTAACGAAGGACAATGTGACAGCTCATGTGTAAATCAACCAGGATAAAACATGCATTATATGTAAACTGCTCTGTTTCTCCAGTCACTTTCAAACTGGGATTATCTCTGGCTATTGCTTAAGTTCAAGGAAAAGGATTAGCTACACAGGCCTAGACAAAATAGGAAGCATGGAGTAATGAATACCCAACACAATTCAAAGCAAAAGTCAAGCCAGAAATGCAGGTCATGGCAGAACTCAAACAGCAATCAGAAAACATATGCCTCCAACAGCTTCTCCTGCCAATGGTCTCCTCTGCTCCAGAGCCAAAGCTCTGCAAGTAATACCATATCCTGCTAAACAATGGCTTTGGAATACTGACTTGGCCACCTTCTACCCCACCACTCAAGCCTTACTGCTCTGACAAAGCTTGTTAAATGTTGCCCTGTAAACATTACCAGTGATTTTTTGGGGGTGGTGAGGGGGAGGAAGGCTTAAGTATCTCCCTTAATGTCAGCTCTGCTTTTCTGCCAGAGGTTTCTTCCCCCACAACTAGAATCTGGCCACCCAAAGAAGTGATTCAGCACTTGGTACAGCTAGCAGGGTGGGAACATTTTAGAACAAGCTTGGAGAGATAAAGCACTGAGTGGTTGTGAAATCTGGCAAACTATCTGAAGGCCTAGTGTCTGTTCTGAGTGTGCTGCTCTGCCATGGAGGCATCTTCAAAGCTCTAACTGAGCTGCTCCAAGAGGGAACTAATAATAACCACTCCTGTCACTAGAAACAGGAGCAAGAGATCAGCAGCAGGAGCAGAGAGCACCTTCAGCAGGGAAGGAAAGTTTGATGCAGCAGCAGGTGAAGGAGTTTGTGCTTGTATACGGGTTCAGGGAGACACAAATTGTATTTTGGTTACTGAAAGGTCCTCAGAGCTGCTGCCAGCAGACCTGTCACTCGTCTGGAAGAACAGGCAGGAGAAACTGCATCTCTCCTCATCCTTTTTGCCTGGATGCAAACACTTCAGTACTCAGCAAGGCTCAGTGCAGAGCTCCACCCAGCTCCGTGCTGCAGAGGAATTGCAGCCTTGCTCCTTTGTATTTCTCAGGCAAGAAATGGCAATGAACTCTGGTTGCGGAGAGAGAGAAAGAAACCCAAAACTCTACCTCCTGCACACGGTCCCAAAACGAGCCAATCCTCTCCCAAATCCATCTTCTCGCTCCCATCTCCACCCTGCTGGAGTGTCTCCATGGGACACTTCCAAGTAGGGGAGAGGTTGCAGCTCTCTGTTGTTGCCATTTTGGGAATGTTGTTTTACAGATTGGACTTGCTGTGGTTTGGGCGAAATGAAAGAGTTTGGCATCCAATCTCAAGAAGTCAAACACAAACAGCCTCTTTTTCAGGAGCTTTTTCCAATGTGGGTGTTTGGGTTTTTTCCCGGAGAGACTTTTATAATTCTTTTTAAACATAAAGTGACCTAAGGTGGCTTGTTCCCACCCACCAAGTGCCAGAGGTGGTGATTACAGGGCACCTCTCACTGTACCCTCTCTATTACACCCATGGTAGGTTCAGATCCACAAGTGAGGGAGAGTGAGACCCTCTGCAATGAACCCCACAGGGCCATGAGATGTCTGAAGGCACCAACCACTGCTGCCTGCAGCTCTCAGCTACATCTGCTCGGCACAAAACCTGAAGTGGCCCAACAGCTCTCACTCTGCAAATTGCAGGACTGAGCTTGCTCCCAAATTCCCTGTCTTTACTCAGTCATCCTCAAGGAAAGATGTCAGCAAAGTGAGTGTGGTAGCTCCTACATGGCACTGACCTCTGACACCTTCCCATGATGGCAGTGAGAACCAAGTCAAGATGGAGCTGAACCCTCAGTCCCAGGGAACACAGAACTCCTCTGGGGTAGAAGCAGGACTGATGTCCCAGTGGGTGGGTTACAGTTTTGGTGATGTTCTATCTGATGACAAGTTGTTCATCGAATTCAATGACTTCACTCTCCAAACACTCTCCCATGCTAAAGGCAAAACCCTTCACTGATCTGACTGTGCTGGCTGCTGTGGAGCACTGGGGAAATGCAATTCTGGAGAGCATGGCAGAGAGTGAATGTCTTAAAGATGTGCTGGGGCTCCATTTAGAATCCCAACCTCTAATCTGCCTGATTAATCTGATGAAACAGATGTGGAGAAGGAAGAACAGCCAGTCTCCTAGGAATCACAGAGACATTATAGGATATACTTGCCAGATGCTGAGTGTTTGCTCTCTGGAACACCTCCTCCCTCCCTAACTGGACTTTCTGGCTCCATTTCCATGCACCCTGAGCTACACCGTGTAGCAACATGCAGTTTGTAAAACACTGCTCAGGCTCTCTGTACTCAGCGTGTTGCAGTGGCAAGAGATGGTTCTGCCAGTGGCAATGCAGAGATCTTCCAGCTGACAGAGCTGTTCTGTGGCTCTGTGCTTTGGGCCCTGCACTGGCTGGGAGAATAATGTGCAGTGTCACTGCTCCACTCGCTGCTAGCAGCTGGGAAGGACATCCCTGGAGGCTGTTTCTTTGGGAAAAAAATTCCTTTGGTGGGGGGAATCCCTGAGGTGCTGATGTCCCTTGCTCAACTTTAATCCTAATGGCTCTCAACAGTGTCATGGAAGGGCACTGGGATGAATGAATTTAGTCAGATTAAGGAAGGAGGGAGCAAGGGTAAAGGAATGAGCTAAAATCTAGGACAACGTACCCAGCTATGGGATATATGCCAGGCATAGGGCAGAATCCTCTGAGGGGAAATCTCCAAGGATAAACAGCAGAGGATAATTCTGTCTCGACCTTATGGGGGCAGTCTGGGTGCAACCACAGCCACCACTCATAAGCTCCTCTGGGACATTTAAGATCAGTTAAAGAAATTAGAAGTGCATGGGCTACAGCTGCTGAAAGGAAGGAGAGATCAGAGTCCCATTCCAGCCCCGCACGGTAAGAAGGCATCAACTAAAAATGGTAAATGGGATATCATTCACTATTATCAAGCTAATCACTCCAAAAACAGCTTCCTCCCTGCTCAACACATCCTTTAAGACCTGGCCTTGGGAACACAGCACAGGCAGAACTGTGCTTTGTTGGGCTGCAGTGCAGTTGGTGGCTCTTGAGAACGGGACCCACCGAGTGTGTGGGATTTGGCTGGACAGTGCTCTGCTCATTGTTTCCACACATGGATTTGAAACTGGCATTTAACCAACCCTCCTCTTTCAGGGAGCCCCAGAGCAGCCCTTCTGCACAATGCTGTGTCCCATGGCATTGAGAACTGGGGCATTCAGCAGCCAGGCTGGGACATGGAAGAGCAACAAGGCATCGGTGGCACTCAGGCTGCATCACAATCAACTCCAGAGTGATAAAGCACTAAGCTCCCAAACATTACCTCTGCACAGCCTCATTTACAACCTACCACTGAGCTGGTGAATGCTAAAAAACATCCTGCAGGACTGAAAGGTGTTTTTCCAAATGGAATTGACGAGAATAGGCTCAGCTAATGATTCCTTGATGTAGCTTTTTATATGGCATCATTGATAGAAGTTTTATGGATGCAGTTGCTATAACAACATAATGCACAGTGGTTAAATATAGCAGCTCCTATTTTCCACTCAGTTTGCTCTGCCCTAACCAGACAAGACTATTCTTTTCTGTTCTAGCTGGGATGAAATAGGTTTGATAGCTCACTGAAGAAAACAAGTGGTACAGTCCTCCCTCCTCCTCATAAAGACCATTCCTGTTCCCCATCCTAAGCAAACAACAAACCCAACAACAATCCCCACAGCCCCCACCTGTCAGGCTCCTGGGCAGGAGGGTTAAAATCAAAATGCACAATGACTCATGCAAAACTAAACCACCCTGATATTCCATGTGAGCTGAGCACAAATATTGTCATTTCAAAGTGCAGGAGAGAGGTTCTCAGATATTCCTGTCACGTCGTATTTACCAAGCTTATTGCTGCAGTGCCTAGAGAATGGCCAAATGCTGAGGGGGCAGTAAAGTGACCTGGATGGCACTCAAGACCTGCTCTTCCTTGTGGATGAGTGAAAAGGATCCATGCTGTCTTAGCCACAGGCAAAGCTCCTGTTTTGGGGGATAAGAGAGAATGATGTTGCCAAATCAAGGTGATGGGGAAAGAAGCAGAGCTGCAGGATTGCTTCCAGTTCTCCCTGCTTTGCTACAGTGAGTTTTTCTTGGGTTTGGGTTGGGTTTTTTTCCGTCTGGAAGCCAGAACAGAAATACTCCCGGGGGAGACTGAAATCAAATAGCAATTTGTGTTCCTCTCCCATCCTGTTTTTTCTTATTTTTTCCCTTGCAGAAGAACAAATCCACCCTCAAACCTTGGCATTTCACAGTCCCTCCCAGATCCGACAGCACACAGCAGCAGCTGGACTCCTGCAAGCTGTCAGGAGGAAGGTTGCTGCAAGGCAAAGAGCTCATTTCTTCTGAACAGTTCCTGCTCCTTTGAACATAACCTCTGCTCCAGACACTGGGAACAATATTTATGCCCTTAGCAGGCAACACTGAGCATCTGCTCAGCTATGACCACTTCCTGAGCTGTTTTATTCCTTGAAGCTGGTCAATAATTTGTACCTCCTGAAGTGAGGAGCTGTGGGAGGGAACACAGAGTGTTCTACCCTTGCTCTTGCAGAAAGTAATGTCATGGGTAGTGGGCACAAATCTCTCTCTCACAGACTGGGAACATCCACAGGAGCTACACCAGCCCTCTCCTTCATCCTTTCCACTCAGAGTCACAATGGAGGCAGAACCCTGCAGACCTTGTTTAAAGATGGTTAATAAATACATCGCACATGATACCTGGAGGGGAGAGTTCATTTGCCTTTTTCTTGCCAGGTAGCTCTGGGGCCCCAGGGGCAGCGACTGCTGCTCTGCAGAGCTCTGCTGGGGACAGGAGAAGCCCCAGCATATGCTCCCAGTGCTGCCCGTACTGGCCAACATGTGAGAACTCATCAGGGCACTGGGAGTCAGGAGTGACACAGTCACGCTCTACTTCCTCCATAACACAAACTGAAAAATAATGAGGGCAAGGCAGGCACTAAAAATAAACTTAACCTTTCAGTGGCCACAGCGTCACTCCTGCCACATGCAGCTCACAGGGCCACCATGCCCATTTCTGCTGATTCAGGACTGGAAGAGACACAAGACACAAACTAGCCCTTAGTTAATGAGAACTGCTCATGCTCTGGTGTCCCTATCAGCATGGATCTCATCAGCCCAGGACAATGCTCTGCTGTAGGACTAATGCAAAGGTCTGAGTTCAAGGGGCTTGCAGACAATGGATACTTCCTAGCAACATGCTCTGAGGCACAAAGAGGGTTAGATCCCCACTGCACACACAGGAAACCTAAAGCACAGCCACAAAGGAAGGCAACAGTGGAGTTGGGATCAAAATCAGTTTTCTGTAACTTTCTCATACATAACTCAGTTGCTAGTTTGTCTTCCCATGATCTCTTCAGGATGTAGGGGACACCCAACCACCTGCCCTGTGTTCCTATTTGCAGCTCATGCAGCAATCCCTGTGCAAACACAGGTCCAGGCAGCTGGAAGCTCTCTAGTCCCTCTGTGCCAATGGTGTGAGCATTAGGCATCAACCTCTGCTCCTCAGATAACAGTGCCAACAAGCATCTCCCCACTTAGCCCAAACAAACACTATTTGCTTTAACTCCACCCTCTCTCCTGTTAGGCTGTTTCAGAAGCTGCTGGGAGAAGCCACAATCCCCTCTAACACTGAATTCCAGCCATCAGATAGCATCAAAGACTTTCAGCTTCTTCCCAGAGGAGCTCAGTAGGTCCCACTATGGGTCCCATGGCACTGAGCTTTCTCTAGGCAAAGGAGAAAGACAAATCACTGTGATGAGGAAAGGCAGAAGAGTTATTTGAATTGCACAGATGATTCAGAAAATAAATGGGTGCTAAAAATACGAACTATACTTGCAAAGAGTTTTTCTCATGCCTGGGAAAGGCAGGGGCAGCTCTGGAGGAGATCCCTCTAGGACACAGTGAGGTCTCAATGAGCAAAGGGTTAAAGTACAATAGAGTAACTGTCTTGCCAGCAGAATTTGGGTGATTTTAATACAGAGATTTTTGTCTAGCAACCTTTCCACATCACAGCATGGACACAGAGGGTCTCAGAATGTAAGGAACTGAGTGGTGAAGGAATGAATTGGCTCTTCCTAAGAGTGGTAAATAACGTCCTTGGGTTAGAGGGATCAATTCAGGTACCTGGACGGGAAGGCAACACCCTCAGGAACAATGGTGCAGAACTTTCCAAAACCCAACTACCACCAGCTCAGGCATCAGCTATTCACACACTCCTCAAACCAGAAGTGCAAAGTGACCTGTGGCATATTTTAGTGGGATAAGGGACAGGAAGAGCAAAGAGGGCCCAGTGAAAGGGAGACTGGCAAAGGACCAGCTGGTGGAATACTAAGACATGCTGTAGGTCATTTGCAGAGCTGTGACAGTTTCTCCAAACAGGACTGTGTCCCACAGCCTGGCACTCAGTTATGGCAGTGAAATCAATATTGCTTTTGGTTCTGCTTACACACAAACACCACGTTCACTCTGCAGCACTACAGGGAGACATCCATGGAAGGAGAACACTGTACCTTACAGCAGAGTAAAGAGAAATGTGGTTAGCATGGCCACTCACTCCTCTTGCATCAAAGGTCACCACCTGCAACAAAACCACAGAAGAAGAACCATTTAGAAGAAGGAGGAGACTGTGCAGTTCCCAACTGTGACATCTAACACAGCTCTGTCCCAGCCCATTTGTGCCTAATGAGTTGTTTTTGTGTTGCACAATGAGGCCTTGTGTGTGAACTCATCATGCCACAGAAATACAACTAAACAAACAAGCCACTCTGCAACTAGATGACTACACAGTCTAACAGCTCAAACAACAGAAAGATGACAAAAATTGTGTTCCCACTGGCAGGATGCACTTGTTACTTATTATCAGGCCAAAAGGTCACTTTTCAAAGTGATCTGTGGCAAATGTGTTCCTGACCCGAGAGGTCCAGTGCTATGAATCACTCTCTCCTGGATCTGAGAACATACCACAATGCCTGGGGATGACAGGGTCAAACTATAGTTTGCTGTGCTGTGAATCAGGACATACTGCTGTAACAAGAGCCATGCAATCATGTACAACTGTGCTGGCTGTAATGAGGCTTCAGCACTGTGATAAAACAATCTGATATGAGAATCAGCTTTTTGAAAGAATCAGCTGACTGCACTTTGGTACCACCAAATCAGGCTCTTCCCTGAATGAGATCATATTGTTCATCGATTCTCAGCAGGGAGAAATGGGAACTTCAGAACACAGCAATAATGTGTGAACACAGCACTAATAAGTCACTGCCCAAAGCACAGAAAGCCCTGGCTCCTACCCCTAGAGTGACCAACAGTGTGTCAGGGGTGAAGCACCACCCTCAGGGCTCTCACTCTCTGGTGCTGTGCAGTGGCTACTTCAAGGCTTCCACTTCCAACCTAGCAGCTAAAGTGGCAGCATAAAGTGTAGAGCAGCCAGGGAATATGTGCTGGTTCTCCTTCCAGGTGGTGAAAGTGACAGTCCAAAGTTCAGGTTTTGCTCTGGGAGAGGCCCAGCAGCAGAGCTTTCCACAGCTGCCTTCTGTGACCAGGAAGAAATCATAACCTCCCCACCTTCCAGTCAATGTCTGCTTCCTTGCCAGCTTATTCTCTGTTCAGGGAAGGAAATGTTACTGCCTTGCTTAGTCACTGCAGCTCCCTTCTCAAAATCTATTTCACCTGCAGAGCCTGAGGCACTGGGTTAGAGATCAAGGGAAGATCAAAAGCCATCCTGCCTGTCCTGCAACTTGCTCCTCCACCCTCCATCAGGAGAGGCTCTCTCAAACACAGTGGATATTGTGCAAAGAGGGAGAAGGAAACACAGTGATAAGAAACACTTCAGGACCCACAAACGTCAGACAATCCTGCTTATAAACCCATCCACCCAGAACAGGCCACAGTTAGACTTCCCACTTTGCTCAGTGGCTGCAGTCACACTGCCACCAAACACTTCTGCTTCTGCTGCCAGAAGTGCTGGGACCCAATTTGGTTTCTTTCAGGTACAAAGAAGCATTTTCTGGTCAATCCTTATTTTATAAGGAGAAAAATGATGTCTTCAGCTTTGGCTGCTGTTGCTGTACATCAGCACTACCCAGGAGCTCTGCAGGGCCTGCCACGGTGCTGAGCCCTCCCTATGGATAACAGCTCATCTGGGAAAGACATGAATAAATTCAGCACGTCTCAGGGAATGAGCACAGCACCCTGTATTTTACAGATAAGAAAAACACACTCGAGTCACTCCTCCCTAGAGTGGCACTTTGCTAAGGTGACAACATACCCCACTCACTGCAGGCAGAAGAACTTCCTATTCAGGTGAATAACTGAGTCTGACAAGGGCTGGACTTGCACTAAAACTTTTTGTTAAATGGGGACAGAGAGAGGGTTTGTCTCTTCTTCCTGGTCACTGACTTTCATGTAACCTGTACCAACAGAGCATTTTTCAGACTCCTTCACTACAACCCTGTCAGCAAATGTGGTTGAAATTAGCCAATGGGCTCTGAAGTCTTTTGAAACATGCATGTGCACACATATAAATACAATTGCATTATTCCTGTTTCCTTAGGAAACCAAGCAAAAAAACCCAGGCAAGCCAAAAGACACATTTTTCCTTCTGTGGAGGGTACAAGAGAACAAACCAGAAGACTGAGATAAGAGAATACAGTGAGCAGACTAAATAAACTAATCTTTGTTTTGACAAAACTGGCTCGGGCCAACTGTGGGAGCACAAGGCTGGGTTAAGAAATATTCTTGACATGGAAATTATCTGTTCAGAAACACCTTTGGAGGTTTTCCTTCTCCCCATCTGTTTTGAAATGGAAGCTGCTGTTCTTAGTGCTGCTGAGCTTATGTAACATCTGCACCAGCTAAAGAGATTGCAGGGAGCTCAGTTTCAACTGATGTTGTCCAATTTACTGTTAGGACATTTGCACCTGAATTGCCTCTCCAAATAAAAAAATTTCCAAGTACAATGACTTGGCCATGGTGGCATTCACTTTGTCTGCAAAGAGAACACCTTTGAAATGCTGGTTCTTCCCCTTCTGAGATCCCTCTCAGCACACTCTGGACCCACAGTTTAGCTTCCAGCTCTGTTGTCTAAACAGGAATCTGATTGCACAGCAGCACTGTGCTGCTCGTGACTTGCAGCAGGGAGCAATGACATGTAAATATATTCTTCTGGCTCCAGGATATTCATTTCATTGATAAGGAATCTGAATTTCTTTCTCACATGCTGAAGATACTTTCACACGGGAGCATTTGCTTCTTCCACTCAGTGCAGCTCTCTGCTGTGCTGGCTTTTAACTCAGAGCCTGAACCAGGCTGATGATGAAATCAAGCAAACAATCAGGACAGGATGAGAAAACCTGAACATCTTGAAACTGTCTGGGTTAAAAACAGGCTTAGCCAGCTCTGGGAGCAAAAGGCTGTAGTAAATATACTTCATGTGGAAATTATTGCTCAATGAAATCTTTAGGGCAAGAGGGAGTTCCCTCCCCACACCTGTTCTGAAATGGGAGCTGCTGCCGTTGGTGTTGCTGGTTTTTCTTCTGGGTGACCTTGGTATTCAGGAAATGGAGCTTTCACTAGTGGAAGCCAGGGCAGCAGCCAAGACAAACAGGCCCAGAAATCCCTTCCGGAGAAGGGAGAGCACAGAGGAAATTACTCAATTACTAGCAGAGGAGAAAACTCCAGAGAGCTCTGGAGTCCACGATCTCTATACACCATGTGCATCCGAGGGAAAAAGCACTCAAAGCTGTGGGTCTCCCTCCTCTTTCTGGTGTCATGCAGTGCTTCAAACAGAGCACACATCTGCTGCTGGGGATAGAAGGGTCTCTTGCCTTTTTAGGCAGGTTCATCCCTTAAAATGCCTTGGCAAGCAACTCCATTTCTCATGGCCTTCCAGTGGGCATCGTTTCATAGGCCTGACTTACCCTCACAGAGACCAGTGATGCTTCAACTCCCTTGAAATCTCTTGTGTGCTTGGAGATTACTCTTGTATCTGATTTAGGAGCAACAAGAGCTTGCCTGGGGCTCACACAATACTATGCAACTTGTTTTCACACACCGAATACTTTCTAATCTGGATCAAGACAGAGTAGTCTTGGCTGCCTCTCCCAGCAACACTGGCCTTTGCTTATAAATCCAGCAGGCAGGAAATAATTTCCAAAGTCTATAAATTAGTTTTGGCTTTGAGTACACCAACCATTAATTTCTGTGTCTGCACTATTTAATGGAGAGCTTGGATGAAATATGTTCCTGTAGCTGTCAAAAAGATTGAGCTACTCATGGATTTCCAGAGAAATTGAGCAAATGAGTAACCACGCAATGGAACAAAACTACACAAAACATAATGGGATTCCTTGCCTTGCAATCCTTCCTTGGAATTGCAGCCCCTTCTCCACTGCCAGATGACACACATGTTCTGTAAATCAAAGATACCATTGTCGATGCTGTGACTACTGGGAGAACTGGGGAAAGTTTTCCCACTGGGATAGCTAAAACAATACACATCTTCCAGTCACTCCACTGAGTTAGTCTGTTGTGCTCAAAACTGTTCGTTTACGTTTTGACAAGACTCTTTTAACATGTTTGGCCATTTCTATCAATTTTCAACAGTAGTGGAAAATGGACTCAGTTTACTTTTCAAGGCTGTTGGCTTAGGACAGCACAGATGCTCCAAGAGTAGCTCACAGCTCTGAAATTTTAAATTGCAGAATGTTCAGCAAAGGTAATTAGGTGCTTCTCCTGCTGTTGCTGGCAAACTAGGTCTGTTCCTAAGTGAATGGCATTACAACAAACATCTGAGACCTGTGTGATTACTTGGGACACTTAGAATAATGCAAGTTTCCAGCAGAGTTCATTACCACCAGTCCCAAGAAGCTGCTTTGGTACTGGTGAGATGCCTTTGGTACTGCTGATGTGTCCTGCTGTGGGAATTTGTGCTTG
>NW_008685834.1:30161-34643 GCF_000695815.1 Acanthisitta chloris | reverse complement strand
GGTCCTGCTGTCATCCTCCTCCTTCCTCCAGCTGCAGCCACAGCACCAGTGACAGGGCTTTGCAAACCCCTATGCAGGTTTAGTGGCAGAATCCTACCTCCCCCAGCACAAACAGATGGAGTTCCATTTCCCCTGAGTCAAAGATCTAATACTTCCTAACCATCCAGAGGAGTTCTAGTGGGTTTGGAATTTCTACTGGGATTCTGGTGCACTTGTTCTAGTGCCCATGAGAGTCACAAACATGCAATACAAATCCTTCTCTGTTAGAAGCTTTCAGATTAGATTAAAACCTATCAATTCACAGGGCCAAAAGGCACAAAAGGAGTCCAGGAAAACTATAATTGTCTCTGTGCACAGCAATGAATTTCATGGAAAATTAGCCTCGGAATCAATACAAAGTTGGATGCATGATGCTGGGTTTTGTGCTCGTGGGGCTTTCATGCTACAGGAGATGTGGTTTCTTGTTTTGTGAACTGCTGAAAGGCTTTAAGAGTTTTGTGATTTAGCTGTTAACCACTGTGTGACAGTGACATGCCTGATCAAAGCAAGGTTCAACAGAGAAGAACAGAACACAACCCTTTCCATGCTTAGGCCCTTATTCCTGTTCTGTGGGAAAAAAAAACCCAAACTATACCAGTCCTAGGAAACCTCCCAGTTTAATACTCTTCAGTCCCGACCTATAACCCTGCTAATGGAGCTCTCTAACACTTATCCGCCGATGGGCTTCAAATCTAAGCCTAAACACAAACCTAAACCTCAGATGGGCTCTTTCATCAATGAAACACAGCAAAGGGGAAAACAATTACTTTAAACTAGAGAAACCATTTGAGGAGTTAGTAAAGTGAATTTCCTCCACTGTTCACTTCTCAGTGGGAAGAAAGATCTCCAGAGAGAAAAGATACATCCTAACCTTAACAACTCCAGAGAAAGCTTCCACAGGGAAGGGAAAAGCCCAGAACAGTAGTTCAAAAGCAATGTGGCAATTGCCTGAGCTGTGGAAAGTTTCACATTACCAGGTCGATGTTCTTGGCTTCTATGTGCTGTAGCACCAAGGTGGCCAGGAGCTGCGTGTCCCATTCCACTGCAGGATTATCAGGAAGATCCCTGAAAATGAGAAGTGCAATTAGTCACTTCACTGCTGAGAACTCTGCAAAGACCATGCTGGAAAACAGAGATCCTCTTATCAGAGAACGAAATCAAGATAAATTTATTTGCCACATAAACCCACACTTAAGAGACTTACAAGCTTAGATATCGGAGGGTTGAAAGGGAAACTGCATTTCCAACATCATCCTCATGGATTTGCAAAGGTCTCCCTTTCTTCTTGCCATTAAGGCTCATCTACCTACCACCAAGGCAGACTTTCCTACTGCTTTACTTCAAGCAACATCTATTTGGCTGCTTTTTGTTCCTGATTCATCCCAATCAAATTCCTTTCTCTCTTTACTTAAAACTCCTTTTAAAATACATTTTCCTGGAAGACTTTCCAATCCTAATCTACTGGTAAATCACATAGGAAAAGTACCAAGCAAACTCCTGCTCTTATTTATTCATTAACCTCAACCAGAGGACAACAGAGCCATAATTATATTGCTCAGATTTGATAGTAGCTCTTCATCTGTTTGTTTTGTCCTCTGCATACCCAGTTGGTATGCAGAGCATACTGTGACTGAACTCCCTGCCTGGGTATTTTGGATTGCAGGATTCTAGGGGCAGGGACCATGAGCCAAATGTAAAATAGCACCAGACAGCCAAGGGAACATTCCATATTTACACAACTGAGAGCTGAATTTGACCCCCCAGTCATTATGTTTGAAGGATGCCAAGAAAACATCAACTGCAAAGTTACAAAGGTTATGAGTAACAATAGGATAACACACAGCTGCTAAAGACCAATAATGACATGTTAAACTGCTCTTTTTCTCAGACCTTTTCCCTCCTCTGGAAGTCTCATAATTGCTGTGAGGTGGCTTAGCAGAAAAGTGACTACACAGCATTCTCCCACAGACACATGGGGTTGGAACTGAACTGATCCAGCTGTTTGCATCAGAGAGCAGGGGTGCTAGTCCCAGCACTCCTCAGGCCTTGCTGACTCCCCAGACAGCAGAGACGATAACATCTGCAACAACACAACAGGAAAATGTCTCCTTGGCACAGCCTGGGTCTTTACGAGAGGTCTTCTGACCACAAACTTTCCCACTGCTAACAGAAGTTGGAGTAGAAGAAAGTACAAACTGACCATTAGCTTTTTCCCCACTGTGTTATGTTCTCCTGTTCAGCTCAGGCCAAAAGAAGGTGAATTAGAAACCTCAGCACAAGGGAGTTCCTACAGCAGTGCACACATTCGAGCTCAGGTCCCTGGAGCAGTATTAAAGCTACAGAAAGTTTTGTGTTGTTTGCAATTCCCGCTTGTATCCACAGCATCTTTGCCTGATGTACACAAGACACTTGAACTCATCATTGGAAAGATTCCCTGGTCCATCTGGTGGCTGTCTCATCAGTTTAACAAACCTGCATCTCATCTGCTCACACACAAACTTCCACATCTCATGTTTGAGGAGGAAGTGACCCTGTTGACCCCAAAGGTATGACAAGTCCCAGTAAGTCACAGCAAGCCCTAAAACAGAGCACATTTAAAAATATGCTCCAACTAAAACCTCCCAAGCAACACACCCTGAGCAGTCCACGTGCAAAACACAGTGCTTCAGGTGCTCCAATGGTACCTTCCAGGAATGTCAAGGCTTAATCTGATGATATTAAAGCAGGCAATTAGTCTAAAAGGGATCCTGCACTGGTTACTTACAATGCAAATATCATTCCCTTTTTTGGATGGGGTTAAATGGAGCTGTGGAGGAAATAACGAGCCCCATTAAAACAGGAGGGGTGCTCCAACAGTGGGAGGTCAGGAAAAAAGGTAGGGCTTGGAATTTATGATGTCCAGGAGGCTTTGGTGTCATAGCCACTGCACTCAGCTTTATTGGGCTGGCTCCAGAAAGGCTGCTGGGTAGTGGAGCAGGTTTTAACTAGTTTAGACAGATAAAGATCATCCTCGTCAATGGAAATGAACAGCTGGAGGCAACGGTTTAGAATCCCTGGAAACAAAACAATCTGAAGGCATGAGTGAATTAACTCCATGAACACTGAACTGATTAAGCAGGAATATTCTACCAATAATTCTCCTTCTACCCCCTCACTGCTGTTCATGGAGAGACCACTCAGGCCCAGGAAGGAAAAGGAAATATTTTTTCTTGCATAGTATTTGTCAGGTAGAGAAGGGCAGCTGATCTTGCCAAACTAGACACACATGTACACAAGCACATTCACAACTCATTAATAGCCAGGATGGCCCAGGGAAGTATTGTCAGCTCACTCTGCAAACACCAAAAGTTACACACAGTGAAGTGACATACCCAAGGTCACCCAGAGAAACGGCAGCAGAACTGGCAATACATTCATCTAGATTGCTCCAGGAAATGACCTTTTAATGGTATGAGTTTGTATAATGCTTTATAAAGATGAAAATGTGTTAGCACGATGGTGGGGACCCCACAGCAAGCATGAGAACAGTAATTCTCCACCAGTGTTCTGGATAGTAATGATTGGGTCCAGGTAAGGACAAAAAGGAGATAAGAAAACCAAGTTCATACACAGTGTGCAGCAATGCACACAGGACAGTCTTACAGGAGGTTTCTCCATGCCCAAGGAACTTTGCAGGCACATATAAAATTTGCAAACGGCTGTGATTCACAAAAAATCACCTATTCAGTACAAACAGTTTTCCTTAAGATCATAAATCAGTTCTCACTCAACCTGAACAGCTCACTGACATGCTGCACTACTGAAACAAACTGCATTCATTGTGGTGACACCTTCAAGACCTCATGGCAGAAACATTCAGCATTTAAACAGTTAACTTCTCGCTGCCTTTCTGGCTAAGGCTGATAATGCCTCTGAGCTCAAGGTCGCAGGGCTGAGATAAAGGACTATAAAGGAGTGAAAATTAGCACATTCCCTGGAGCAGACTGGAGCTTGTCCCAGGAGACACAGTTCCCCACCGCCCTCCCTGTCCTCTGCCCCAGAGAGCTCCTTGTTGCTGCTGTCAGTCACTGCCACAGATCAAGACATAAATCCTACACCGGAGGCCTCTCAGGTCATGCTGCTGGAGGGAAGGGCACAGGGGTTTGGTCACTTGGCCTCATTTCCACCAAACTATTACTGTCTGGATGAGATGCTTATGGGCATTCCACGTGCCTGATACTGAGTGCAGGTGGCTGTTTGGATGCAGGGAAAATGGGGAGATGCATAGAAGCAAAAAAAAAAATAATCCCCAACTTTTAATGGAATAAAGCTCCAGTAGAGTTGTTGTCCCAGCAGTTTGCAGGGAAAGGCTGTGTGCTGTACAGGGAACTTACAGCTGTGCCAAGGGATCTACAGCCTCAAGAGAGGGACATGGAGAATTATGGTGCTGCAGTATGGAGTAGG
>NW_008685834.1:1070-30140 GCF_000695815.1 Acanthisitta chloris | reverse complement strand
CAGTGGTGGGAAACATTGTGTTTGGAAAACAAAACTTTGTACCTTTCTATTTATCCATCCACTGTTGGCAGCAAGAACCTGCCAGGACCCCTGGTTTTCTCCACCTCGCTCCCTTGATTTCCTCCTTGCCAAGCTGAGCAGACAGAGCAGACACTGACATCTGCAGCTCCCCTTTGCACAGGAAGAAGTGTCCTGGATATTCTGGCCCTTGTGAGGGCTACAGGGGAGCTACAGCAAAGCACATCAACACATTAAACCAGAACTCAACCTCGTGCAGGTCCTGCCCAGCAGCCTTACAGCTGCTGAATGAAGGACATGTCACAAATCACTGCCTGATGCCAGCTGCTCTCCAGGCCTGCTCTGGGCTCTAGCTGCTCTGATGCCTCAGCCTGGCCATTAAAACACTGTGCATGTTGCCAGCAGTGCTATCCCTGCCAGCAGCCAGGACAATTTCGTAGGGTCGTCTTTCTAGGAACGTTTGGGCTCAAGATGACTGGATTCCTGTCATTTGGAAGGTCTCTTTTGGCCAAGATAGAAATTTAAAAACCTTCACAGATACATATTGCCAAGTTATACCCTTCTTAAATGATATACTGCTCAATCTCTGTCCAATTTTCCACTGCTCATCTTCCACAGACCTTTCAGCAACAGCCACTGCATTCAGATCCTCTCTCAAAGCCTTCCATGTAATTTATTCTGCCCAGGAACTAAGCTCTCATGTCTGCTCTAAAGGTTAAGTTAAACCAAACAGTTAGTCTGTGTGATGTCCACGTGGCTTAACAACAGCAAATGGGCTGTCCTCTCTGGGACAACCTTGAGATCCATCCCTCCTGAAATCCAGGAAAGCCCCAGGCCCTGGGAGCCTCTGGTTGCCCACAGTAACCCTGACAGGGACTGGCAAGGACCCTCTCTGCCTTGATGTGACACCTTTCTAGGTGGCAACAGGGAAGGGAGTGGGCAATAGGATTCCTTCTTGGAGATGTTTAGGCCTTCATCAATACATTCCAAGACACCAGAGCAAAACTTTCAAGGTGCTGATATGATTACTTCACCTCACTATACACCAAAAGGGTCAAGATGAAAGAGCTTTCCCATTTCTTATTGACCTTTTATCCTGCAGCAGGACCTTAATCAGTGCAAGGCTAGGGACCAGGAAACACTTTCGAGTAATTTCTCCTCCTTATCCCTCCTCTCCCCAAGGAATGATTTTCCATTAAATCAGCTCAAAGGTCGGCAGGTTGATGGTGGATGACAGAGGAAGCAGGTGAGCTGCTGTGCACAAGGTTCCCAGCTGGGATCAACAACCACAGTGTGTCTGTTGGAACAGAGGATGTCCTTTGTATAAAGTTAGAGCTGTATGAAATGAACATCTGGGCAACAAAACTGGATCAAAAAGCAAAAGATCCCAGAGACCAAAATGACGTGGGTGCACAATTAGTGAAGAGCCATGTGATGACTACAGGCAATCAGTGACCTTTATATCACAGCATCAAAGTAATTGAAAAAACTGTGTAAACAGAAACTATTTCATGCTCTCCAAAGTAGAGCAGAGAATTTGTATTTTGGAGATCATGCTTAGATAAGTTAAGACTGGCTAGCCCTAGGTCTTGCAGCAGAGCCTCTAAATCCTGACATTTATAACTATTTATAAATTTCTCTTCCTATAATAGGCAATTACAGACAGGAGGGAAATGTTGCTGTTAGGCTGCATGGACGTCTCTGATTCAATTGAAAATAGCCCACTTAGAGAAATGATCAGCATCTTGCAACATCATGTTCTACGGAGAACAGATGCTGTGTGCTTAGTGGAATGTAACAGCCTACAATTTAGGAGAGAAATGGACTCGAGCAGGATGCTAACTGTCACATGAAAAGCCACCTACGACAGACAAGCTTGAGCTGCAATTTTTACACCAGCAGCTTCCTCCCTCTCCTCATAGTAAAGAAACACAAGTTATTCTGAGAGTTGTATTTTAAGACTGGAAATAAACATTTTAGGGTTTGGTGTAGGCAGAGGGTAAAGGAAGTGATGTTAATGACTGGAATATTAACAATGAATCACACTTCAAATACTTCACAAGAAGAAAAAAGCCCAAATGGACATAAGTCTTTTTTCCTATCCTTAACTTTCGTAAAGTCTAAGTTTGGACCTGCTTTATACAGGTTTCAAAGGTAGATGAAGTAAGGCGAGATGCCAGGGAAGTGTTGCTGTCACTAACGTGGCCATGCCAGGCAGAAGTTATGTGTAAAGGGACAGGACACAAAGGCAGCACTTTGTTCAATCTGCTCAGCAGTCCAGGAGAGCTGTGCACACTCTCCACTGAGCTATGCAAACCCAGCACACCTCTGGCAGGTAATACTCCAAGCACCTCTGCAACCCCCCGAAGGTGAATGCTAATCAGATCTTGAGGGAACACACTTCTTGACTTGGGCAGGATCTCTTAGAGAAACAAGCATCCTTTGGGTTTAAATTCAAAGGAATTATTACAGAACACAGGAGTGGTTGTTTGCAAAGGCCTATCCAAATGTCCCTGTACTCATTTTTTTTTTAATGAATTATTGATGATTTCTCAGCAGAGACTAATGTCTATTCACAGAGATGACACAATTGCTTATCATAATTTGAAATCTGGTATTCATTTGACGTCTGTGCCTCAGTGCCTTGTTGATAAATTACAGCACAAAGCTCTGTAGGAACAAGTTCATATTCAATGTCTTTCAACAAAAACAATTGATGGTTCCTTTCAAGACCAGAAATGCATAGAAACTACAGTGGCTAAAGCTAGTTTTAAAAACTAGCTTGGAGAGGGCATCAGGCCCTGCTGGGTGAGACAGGAAACAAAATTCAGCTCAGCTAATTGTGAATTGATATTTAGCCTCAGCTTTCCTATCTTCTGCTCTTCACACCCACCTGTACTATAAGGCAGGAGCATCACTAGGCCTATAAGAAGTGATCAGGCAGTATCCAGAATAGCTCATGTTCACTTCCTCACTATTATTATTGGCTTTGCCACAGTGCCTAGGAATTCATCTGGGGCCTGACACTCTAACTTGTCCTGCCTGAGAACAAAAAGCCCAACAACCCCACAATCAAAACTGGTGTTTTAAAACCAAACTACAAATCACCAGCAAAACCAGGACTCTGAGGAGCAAACCACAGGACTTCACTCCTCCCTTACTAGTTTCTTTTGTTTTGTAAAATGCTTTGAAGAAAAGAACAGCTCAGCAGGGCAGAGCTTGGGACAGCACATGTCAACCTGTGCACCAGGAACCATGTCCACCTTACGTGAGTTCTGGCACCACTGGTTCAAGGACTTCCAGTTTCAAAGTGCTGGGCAGGAGGTCTTGCTCTCCTGACAGAAAAGTGGACAAGTAGAAGGGAACACACACGAAGGTCACATATGCATCATAACATGCCCAGGACCCCACAGCAGAAAGGGTACAAACCCAAGGGGAAGGAACAGAAAGTCTCTCACAGCAAAGTCTTGGAGGCAAATGACTGAAACATCACAACCTGCCTACTCCAAACAAACCTGATGACACTTCACCACAACCTTCATGTTAAATCTGTTTGCTCTTGGAGCAATAAATGCACCACAATTTACAGGCAAAAACTGCAGTTCTGATTGTGGCCCAGGTAAGTCGCACAGAACTTTGCCACTGACTCCATGGCACAGGACAGACCTCAAAGAGCAGGAAAGCCAAAAGCATAATCACTCCAACCAAAGAGCTAGACCTTGGTCTACTCCACATAACAAACTAACTGCAGTCAGAAACCCCAGGAGACAGCCTGCAGCCAAATCAATCCCTCAGCCATTCTAATTAATCATCGAGAAAGAGAAATCACAGAATAGTCACTTCATGGACATTTATTTCTCATGCCAAAACTTATGTAAATGCAGATGCAACTTCAGCAGAGATCTCCAGAGGATGATGGCCTGATTCCAAACGCAGCTTCCCATGTTGCAACATTCCAGCTTCCCTCTACCAACTCCATCCAGCAAAAGTTTCCTGACTCCTCAGCCTCCCACAAACCAACACCTCCTGCAATCCATTTGACCCATGCAATGCTATGGGAGCATGACTTCTCAAAGCCATGGTGTACCCACCTTTGTATCACTGAGGTTCTGATGCCCTGAGCTCTCTAGCTTGGTGCAAATTTCATCACTACCATCAAATCACTTCCTTTTACAAGCCAATGCATCAGGAAGTTAAACACTCAACTGCGAGCTTGATGCCACAAACTTTACTAACATGCAAAGTTCTCACTCATGCAAACAATCCTCTTGCAGGCACTGTCTTGCCAGCCCCATTCCTGTGAGTGCCCCAATTACATGATTACATGAGCAAGCTCCAGGCTGGCCCTGCTTCCAGATCAGCCAGGCAGGAACTATGCCTGGAACACCATTTGCAACAGCTAAGTGGGACTCAGCAACAATGAACCCAATGAGCACAAATGCATGGACCTTTATCTCTCAGCCTTCCTGTCCCTCCCTGGGTCACTGCCAGCGTTATGCAATGCCTGCTATGGCAACAACAGCCTCTCTGCTCGGCAGTGACCCCAGCTGCTGCCCTGCCATGTGGCCACTGAACTCTGGCCCACTGCTGAGCCTCCCACTCGCCCCAGCCTGGCCTGTTTACTCTGCTCACATGACGCCAGAGAGAGGGAGGCTCCTGGCAGCCAACAGCATCCAGATGGATTTCTAGGACCAGGCCAAGACTGCCAAAGGCTGGGAATGATTAACTCTTGTGAACAGGACCTTCCTGCTCCAGCCGCGACGCCCAGGAGGAAGGACACACTGCTTCGTCCTCCCGACATCCCCGTGGGAAACCAGGTGGGATTCAGGCATTCGTGGAGGGGTAAGGAAATCAATAAGCTTTAAAGAAGGGAAGAGTATCTTTTTTCCCTTAGAATCATCAAGGTGGGAGGAAATCTCTAAGATCAAGCCAGAGAATCACAGCATAAACTGGGCTGGAAAAGATCTCAAAGATAATCCAGTCCAACCCTACCGTGGTTACTAGACCATGGCACTTAGTGCCACATCTGGTCTCGTCTTGGAAACCTCCAGAGATGGTGAATCCACCACCTCCCTGGGCAGTCTATATCTGCCACTGCTGTATCCCCTAAACCCTGAACCAGATCCTCCAGTGTCAAATCCAGACACCTCTTGAACACCTCCAGGGATGGTGACTCCACTACCTCCCTGGGCCAGACCACTCTAATGGTGAAAAGATTTTCCTAACATCTAATCTGAATCTCCTCATCCCCTTAATGAGTGGCGGATGCGTGAGGATAACGAACTGAAGCTGGGAACGTAACACCCTCAGCAAGAGCTGTGTGCTAGGAGCTGATTGTACATGAGGTGGCACCACCTCCAGCAGTGGCACAGAACTGGCCTGGCACCATGTCCCAGCCCTGGGCTCTGGAGCACCTTACAAGTTCCAGGGGCACAGAAGGGAATTTGAATAAAAAATTGAAAACCTGCAGATTCCCAACCCACAGCCATCCCTGTGCATGCAGGACAGATACTGCCTCAGCACTTCTGCAGCACTGATTTCCACTCATTAACAGATGTTCATTAACTCAGCCCCCTGCGCGGCTGTGGTATGGGGAAATAAGCAAGTCATAACCTCCACATCTTATAATGAGAGAGTTAAGAGCTCAGGTAACTCTCTAGAAAGCCCAAGGCAACAGAGCTGAGTCAGGGGCAAAGCCTGGCACGGAGCCCGTGAGCTCCCAGCTCTGCCCAGGCTGCAGCACCCACACACACTCCAGGAATATGTTCCACTGCCCGGGGCAAACAACAATCCTGTTTGCAACAGGCTTCTCATAGGTGCTCTGCAGAGCCTCCTGCACTCCTGGGCCCTGGGACTGAGCAGAAAGCACATTAAACAGTTGCAAAGTATCCACCATCACACCAACACCATAGGAGCTGCTTGAAAGTACCTCCAAAACCTTCCAAGGGCCAAAGTGTTGACCTCTGCATCACCTAATTGTGTATGACACAGCCCTGGATGACTGTTTCTGTGAATATTCTTGGCATCTTTTCCTGATGTACTTGTTACTTAGGAATGGTCTACATAAACTCATGTCTTGCCCTGAAATATTTTATTCTCCGGTAAAACCTTGTTATTCCCAGTAAGAAGTTGAGTGGGTTTCTTTCCTTTGCTATGATGATGAGTTCATTGTAACAAGACTGGACCCTGCAGATACAGCAGTGAAAAGCAGTGTCTTGACTCCAGAACTCCCCTTGACAGCTTCATCCACAGTTATCCCTACATCTAAACATAAAAGTTCCATAAAAAACATTGAAAGGAAATTAGTTAGTTCTGGCTAAAAATCTAAACACAAATTCCAATTTAAATCAGTGACTCATTTCTGCACAGACACAGGATCAGTGCAGTAACCTGTTCCCTGACCCTTACTGGTGAGGACTGGCTGAATTCTCTGACATCCACGTACGAGTTCTCATTCCAACCTCAGTCTGTTGGCACCAATCCTGCAACCCCCTCACCTCTCCTCCCCACAGGTCAAACCTCTGTCTGCCAATGTTTTATCCTGCAATATTACACAGTGACTTTCCCAAGGCAAATGATAAACCAGCCTTGGCAGCCTGTTGTGTGGCTACTTACAAGCTGAAGAGCAATGCTGAGTATTTGGCTTATGAAACAGAAATACAGGAAGAAAATATTTATAACAATGCTACTGTTTAAATAAGAGACCATAATTTATTACAGATGTGACTCTTCTGCAAAAGGAAGGGTTTAAATCTTGCTGATGCTATGTAATGACATGAAGTAGAATGGACTTAATGAAGAATACGCTCCCTTTTATCCCCTGCCATTTTGTACCCCAAAATATGCACAAAATTTGCTTCTTTCCAGCATTGTTTGCCAGAAAAAAACTGATTGACAGGAAAACATTCATCCTTCATCTGAAAACAGACTGAACACTTATACATTTAACAATATGCAGTTAATTATTAACTATTAAAGAAGAGAAAATGGCACAAAACCCAGACATGATTTGCTAAGCTTATAGTCACATATAAAGAATGTGGAATGTCTGTGCATGGAGGGAAGGACATGTAATGAATTATTTCAGTGTAAACAGCAATTGCAGAGACATAAATTGCAACAGAGGAATGAGACAGTGCTGAAATTACTGTACCAGGAGTTTGCAGGTACAATGAGATGGTTAATACATGACTTGTTAAAAAAGGGTCATGACTTGGCATGGAAGTCTAATCAAACTGTTTGCATTTGATGCTTCACTTGGTACAGAAGTATCAGATAACACAATATTCATCCCAAATCCCATTTCAGTTTCTAAAAAGCTATTTCAGTTTCTTGCACTGCAGCAAAAACATTTTTTTCCCTTTTAACCAAAACTGATTGAAGAAGCTACAAGAGGTAAAAGATGCTTAGTGATGTCCAGCAAAGCATTCATGTCCCTTCTTCCTGATCTCTCATGCAATGAAACTCAGCTTAGAACCCCCCACCCACGTTTGCAGAATCCAGTGCACAGTAGGAGAAAGGTGAATACGTGACAAATGGAAACATTCACTTCCTATTTGCTTCATCAGGTTCTGGTTTCTCCCTTTTAAAAGGTTGGGGTTGCATCACTTGAACCACATTTCCTACAGAACAAATTACCTAAAGTGCTCAAAACTGGCTTCAGTGTCTGCACAGTAAAGCTCCATAGGCAAACCAATAAAATCCATCCCACTACCCTATTATTTCAAGTATCTTTCACATTGTTTCACTCATTATAATGACAATACCTCTACAGGAGTTTAACAATTTGCATTACTTACCTCCTAACAGAGTGTTTTGTTCTACCATAGTTGCTGAGTTCTAGCACTCTTTGTTGGTAGGTTAGGTTCTCTTAAACAAAATCCCTGCTTTGTAGTGGGGTGATGTTAAATGTACTCCCAGCCCAGCAACTGTCCCTTTAAGGAATTTAGTCTTCTTCATAGTGTGCTCTAATCTGGAGTGCTGCACCCACCAACTTCTAATTCAAGCTTACACTGCAACTGAAAAGCTGTAATTTCATGCAGAGTGATTGAACTAAGGCCAAGGGGAATAAAACCATTAAGATTTCACGTGAACTCAAAGAAGAAAGGCTTCTCTGGTAATATAATTACAGAGCACAGATCTCGTAAGAGGAAATGAGCTACAGGGATTTATATGATTAGATTTTTTTTCCCTTTCCCTTTTAATGATAGCTAGGGCTCTCCTCCACTCACCCCTTCCAGTCCAGCAGTATATGTTAAGGAAATTCTTAGCAGGCAGGAACCAGGACTGATGTTTCCATGGGACACTGTTATGGGGTGGAATGTGTCAATGATTTGTTCACAAGTCTCACCAACGTTTTTTTACCTACCTGCACTCTTAACATCTTCCTGAAACTGATTAAAGTAACTAGTACCTGTGCTCCTTACTAGTGCTTTCTTTGTCTGGCATGCTAGACTATGGCCAAGCACACACTGGGCAGTTTGGAATCTCTACGCGGTCCCATCACGCCCAGTTTTCTCATCCACCTTGTTGCTCCTGAGGAAATCTGAACAACACTCTGGCTGTATCAAGGGTTTGTTGTAAAGGAACTGAGGTTGTGTCCCATCACATCAGGACAAAGCTGGAGTAGGGAGCTGTGGTACTCAGCACTGGCCACGCTCTGGGCTGTGGCAGGCAACACTCAAGGGCAGTGACTAGTTTACTTAGTTGTCTTGGTAACATTGTGGCTGACCTGGCTTGACCAGATCAGTGTGAGTTAATCACCCTAAGCAGAAGGAAACAATTGCAACAAGTAGCAGAGCTAATTACTGTAGGTTCCCTCCCTGAATGGACTTCCTCAAGCTTGTGTGTCTCACGTTCACAACCTTTGGCCTGGCTGAGTGTTCAAACGGTTCTGACTGTGCAACTACCTGTGGCAACCAAGTCCTTTACAGCCATTTACTGTGTCCCATGGATCTGTATGCATTTCCATGCACTCCCTGGGAAGCAGTCAGGTTACAAACACCTATTTACACCATGTGAGCACTCTAGGGTCTTACTGATGGTCTGTGAGTTACAACGCACATTGTAAAGTGCATGTTTTACCTATTATGTTTAAACCTATATACCTTAGAACCTTTTTTTCTCTCCCTCTGTACAATAATGCAGCTGTGAAGATGATCTGAGACACTAAAACAAATGGCTCCCTGCTGTAATCATAACAGAGCTGGAGGAAAGGCAAGTTCAGCAAAAATCTTGACAGCAGAATCTGCTTCTGTTTAAGTCTGACCTGTTCTCCTTGCAGAAGCAGCATGACAGAATGTTTTGCCCAAGACCTGTATTTATATGTAGAGCTGTCACTTGGGGATGTTGCTCCTTGTCTGTATAACCATGACACTGAGGGCTCAGTGGAGATGTTTGTAAATTGAAATAAACAGAATCAATACAGACTTGAGTTAACTGCACTGTCACAGCACATGAATAAAACACACTGATGGATACTCTTGGCTAGTATCCAACAGGGATTTGGTCATTGCTATTGCTATGCAAACTGCATTTTAAATGGTGTGTTAGCAGTTTAGAAATGCCATTTCTGTCTAACTTTTACCTGCTGTTGCTACCAGGAACTCCTAGGATGCCTCAAACAGAAAGAGTTGTGTTCACCTCTGTCACACACCACAAAGGAAGAAAGAGAAACATTGAAGAAAATAAATATGTACAGCTGTAACACCACACTGGATAGGGATGTAGGGGATAGATACTATGCAAAAACTACTCATCATACTCTTATGAGTTAACTTCAAATCCTCTGCATTTCTTGAATGTATTTCTCCAACATCAGAACACCCTTTTTTCATGCTGCCTGATGAACTGCTACAGTAAACCAGACTCCTGGCCCTTCCTTTGGTTTTGCAGTTTATACATCCAAACCTCTAAACATGGTCACTTCCTCTACCATCCCAAACACACAAAGGTTGTTTCAGTTCACTGCTAAGGCACTGAAGCATGTACAGGTCTCATCTGATTACAGAGAGCCTATAATGCCCTGAGGCAGTAGAGACTGTCAACACAGCTGTCCCTGTGTGCTAAGACAAATGTCCTGCTGGGCAATCCCTGAATCAAAATGGAAACACATCTTCTGAAATGGATTAGGGGTAAGGACAAGGACTGTAAATAGGCCAGGCAGCCAGGAAAGTTTATTAGGCATTACTAAAGGAGATTCTATTGAGCTGTTAGAAAGTCCCATGACCCTGGTGCTGGTTGCAAGTCTAAGTATCCTCAAGTATTTTATTTCTCTGGTCACCTGTTGCTAGCAGAACAACATCTAAATGAACATTTTCTGAGCCTGTCTTGCTTTAGACACACAAGACCACACAGAGTATGTAAAAAGCTCACAAAGGAGGGAGGTGCAGAGATTTGCATGCTAATGGCATAATCAGCTCTCGTGAGAAAAGCAGTCTTGCTGCATCAGCACTGAACTGCTCCCACCCTCACCCATCCCACACCTTCACCCATCCCACACCCTCACCCATCCCACACCTTCACCCATCTCACACCCTCACCCATCCTTCACCTTCACCCATCTCACACCCTCACCCACCCCACAAGAGGCAGTGCTCAGTTATCCAGGCACAGGGATGTGCCAGTGCAGCAGTACTGCCAGGGGACCCTCAGGAGTTATCCCTGCACACATCCCTCCTTCTCATCCCAGGCAGGAAAAGCCTTTCTGGAATTTCTGTCTCTGCTGAGTAAGAGATAAGCAGAGAAAGCGTTAATACAAATGTGCCACTCCATCAAATTCTTCACTGAATGATCCCTAAGCCTTCTCTGAAGGTGTGACCCAGCAGCCACTTGTCCTCCCTTTGAGGTGTATGATGATCACAGCTGGATGGGAATAATGTGATGGGGAGATGATGGAAAATCCTGGCATGGCTTCAGTCAATGGGAAAAATTCTGTTCCTCCCTGAAGCTCTGCTCAGGGCCTTGTCTCTCCTGACACACTGCAGCAGAAGCAAACTGGAGCAATCCTGTCTCCCAGCCTTTCCAACCCCTGAACAAAGCTAACTCCTGAATTTAAACCCGAGGGTTAAACATTCCCAAATAAATCACTGTTAATGCAGATCACTTTAAGGTCAAACTAGTCTGGGCTACATTGTTTAAACATTAAGTTCTGCAGGTTTATTTTTCTAATACATCTCATTTTTTTTTCCTTTTTAATTAATTTTCTGGTCATCTGTGGCTTAGAAAATGATTGATCCAGTAGATATCTGCCCCCACATCTGGGCTTTCTTTAAACAGTCACAAAAATGATGAATCTTCTCCTACATAGCACTTTATGGCTTCCTATGCTCATGTTTTTGGTGTTTCACTCACAACTAGAAGCTCACACACTCACATCTCAGCATGCACAGTATGCTGGATAAGCCAAAAAACCAGGTTAAGTTGAAGGCTTGCCCAGACATCTAATATCTTATCACAAAAATCTCCAAGTTTCTTTTGCTCTAAGTCACTGATAAAAAATTTCCTTCATGGAACATTTGAAGAGGAAAAAATACAAAGTAAACCAGCCCTGTAAATGAGCACCCCAAGCACTGGTCCTGTCCTTGGGCCTTGTCACTCTCAGTTAAGCTGCTCCAAAGGCCACTGAGTGTTTCTGACACCACAGAAGTCATGAGGCCCTTACAGGAAGCCCAAATCAGGCAGTGGTGAGGGCCAAGGCAGCTCTGATCCCTGGCCATGACATGCAGCCTTTCTCTTCCAAGGAAATTCACAAGTGCTGGGATCAATCCAGCAAAATTCCCACCTCCCTCTGCCTGCAGTGCAGAATTAGTGGATTCTAACCCACCCACTTTAAATAAGTGATTTGGTTCTTTCTAAAACAACTCTGCAGCTAAGGCCAGAATTGACTTTATCCAGTGTGTTGCTTTAACAAACATAAGGTGATGCATTTTTGCTCACTAAATGAATTCTTAGTCATTGTTTGTGCAGTTTTGAGTTGAGATGGAAACTGGAGCTCCAAGTCATTAGAATGGTACTTCATAATTGTTTCCTAACAACTGGGTAAAAGATGTTAGAATTTCTAGAAATATACAGAGAAGCTTACAAAAACACAGTATTAAAACTAACACATCCAGCAAACAGAGACAATACGAACTGTAGCTGAGGAGCTAAAGCAGTTGGGTTTGGATCACACATGCTCTTCAGGCATCTAAAAATTAGCAGAACAGACTTTCACATCTATTTTTATTCGCAGACCACAAGATGAAAAAAGATTTCCTCCTTCAGATTTGAATGAGCTTCTCAGCTCTGAATTACTGAGTGTCTGAATTAGGTAAGACAAGACAACTAAAATGGAGTTTCTCACTCCAAAAAAGCCTCGTGCTAAGTCAGAGACCTTCAGTTCTGTGGTTTTGCTTTCTCTTAAACACAGGCAGGAAAAAACACACTGCCTGACTTTAATTCATGTAAGTTAGCTTATTAGACTACTTGAAGCTTAGTCCTTAGTACAGATGGCCATAAATGCATATTAAATCACCATGTTTTATTTTAAACCATTTAATTTAACATAATAAAACATTAATAATTGCACTAGTTTTTGATCCAGGCTGCTCCAGTGGCTTTTGGGTTTGCACTGGAAACTCAGGCTGGGCAGCTAATTAATTCTTGGGGTCGATTGTAGTTACTACCATGGCCATAGATTTTTACAGCCAGCAGGAACACTGTGGTCATTACTCTCATACAAAATGCTACACAGCAGCTCAACAGACCTCATCCCCCAAATCTCTTCCCTATGTTGATCCCTCTGTATGACTATCAAGTCATCTCATGGAGAGAGCAAATATCTCAAGCATCTTTAACATCTATTATTAGGTTTTCCATATCTTTCATCACTCTGGTGGCAGTTTCCCAAGTATTTTACAAACATCAATATCTAGATTTTATACCAAGATACTGACCTAGAACAAGAGACTCAAACAACATGTGAAGGGGCAGTAATAGTTCCTTACTCCTGTCTGCTATTCCCTTGCTCAGTACCTCCATTCACACTCCATGTGACAGATCCAGCACTGGGAGCTGGTGTTTAACTGCCTTCCTGCATCAGTCCCTTAGAGTCTCTCAGTGTCACTTCATACACCTGGCAGTATTTCAAAGACTAATTTTTAGCAAAGAATCACTGAGTTTCTCTCTGACTATAAATGGCTCCATACATTTGTCAATACAGCCACTTGCCCTAACAGTTTTTGCTCTTTGTAACTCACCAGGTTGCTAACAGGTTCCCACTTTCAAAAACTGGGAAATGCACATGCACAAGTGAAGAGATTTGCACAAGTGACACAGTGCAGTATTTCTTGGCTTAAAACAAAGGAATCTAGAATCTTGTTTACATGTTCAAGTCACTGAATACACCACCTCAAGCAAGTGTGTAATAATCACTTCAAGCCCTTCGTGTGTTCACATGCAGATGGAGGAGAGGAAAGAGCACAAAGATGCAGCATCAGCAAACTGGACTAGTATCTACTGCACCACAATGGCCATTTAACTGGTGCAATAAAGAACTGGGGCCCTTGTGCTTGCCCTCAGGTTCTGCTGAGAGGGTAAAAAGAGCCTTTGGTCATCACCTTCCCACAACTGAAGGAAGCCTGTGGGCTCACTCACACAGGTTCAGTATTTGCCCTTGAACTGGAGTGGGCTGCATTTGGCACTCTGCTTTTAGATCAATATATAACCCAGGAGTAATCTTATCTGCAGGAACAGGGATATTGGGGGAGGTGAGGAGAGCAGCTCCTCTAAATGTTAATGGGTTAAGAATAGAAAGGGCGAATGCCTGTCTTATCAGAAGGCCTAGTGTGCAAATAGGCTCTGAGCTCAGCAATCAGAGCACCAGCTGGGCAGGAATGTCTGAAGTTAGTTACTGTAGCTGCAAACACCAAAAAGCACAATGGTGGAACTGGGAAACCTCCCAAGACACTTCTGGTTAGTACAGATCAGTGGGAAACTCCAACTGCTAAGCCTGGCTGGAGATCACCGAAGTCTTAAAGCTGCTGTGGAAGCAGAGAGCACTTGTGAGCTGTGTGACACCCCCACAGCGAGCCACTGTCAGAGGGGGTGGTGGTATTGAATGTGTTGTATATCAAACATCCTGTGCTGCTCCAGACTCTCTTGCCAGAACACATCCATTCTCTTGGAATAAGGATATATGAGGATGGAGATAAAAAGTCCTTCCATTACTCCTTGTGTGGGCACTAAACAGTCGAAGCTGCATGAGGACTCTGCACTGAGTGTCTCTTTGAGCATAATATAAAGGGTTGGGCTGGAAAAAGAGATGAGGCAGCACAGTAAAAATATATCTCCCTTAAATACTAATACATTTTTAGCCCTGTTCTAATTAATCTTCTTATTGGCATCCAAGGAAAGAGGCCAGAAGTTGCATTACATTGGGCAGTAATCTTCTTGCAGATACAAGCAGACAATTTGAACAACAACACACACTGTGTAGAGTTACTCCCTTGAGAGAAACACTGCCTGGGACCTTTGTGTGCCATTCACCAGTGCCTTCAGTCTTGGCACCTTTTGCCTGCAATCAGCTGTCAATAAAATCAATCAGCCAACTGATTCCCATTCTCTGACAAGATTGGCAGTGAGGAGCCATGTTTAAGGCTGCTGTTCCCTCTCTCCTGGTACCGGGATTGCCCCAGGAGATGGTTACCTGAGTTAGGGAAACAGACACAGGATAGCTCCCTGGCACAGCTCCCTCTTTCCTGCAGAACAAAGAGCACCATTCTCTCAGCCCGTTCCCAGTTGTAAACAACTATCAAAGCAGAGGGTTAACTACCAGGTAAAACACTAAGAAGGAATAATAACTACAAATGGAGCAAGACTAAATACATTTTATCCCACAAAAGGGACAAACAGGATTTGTGCTCATAGCTCAGAGATCATATTCTAACCATTAAATAGTTACGTTTAATTGGTAAAGATAGGGTTACCTTGGAAAACAAACAAGGAACGCACACATATGAAGCCAGTGGACTCTGAAAGATGATTTTAGCTTAGATCCTTGATGTTTGTATCCCAAAGTGACACTGTGCAGTTAACTGGACTGGCCCTAACCCCAGCCATAGGGGAGAACATCATAACCTACTTAGATTTGCAGGCTGCATCCTTCCTGCAGCAGAGCTCCCACGTGGGCACAAATGGCTTATTTGGTACGTGGTACAGCTCAGCAGCTGTTTATCCCACAGCCTCCTGCAGCATCTGTTCCTGCACTGACATGCAGGCACTGCTCTTCTGCACTGCCAGCCTCGGCTGCAGCCTGGAAACTCTGGAGTTCATTCATCTGACAGAGCACAAATATTCAGCAGCCACAATGTTCCACACACATGGCATCACTGAGTGCTATTAACAGCTACTGTATTGACAGTGACAGCTCCAACATCTTAATGACTTGTGATGTTTTCTGAAGCCTTTAAGCGAAGAAAAAGCCTTTTTAAAAACGTAGGATTTTACCTTTTTTATTCACAGCAAGAATGACCAAACTTATTTACCCTATGAGTCACATCCCGAAAGCCTCACCCAGCTGACAGCCTCAAGAGATATAATATACATTCTGGAGAGCCACTACAGGAGACAGAGAGAGGTTTTCCAGCTCTCCTTTCTTGAGCTGAGAGTTCAATTCAACATAGCTCAATTTAGGGAGTAGGAAATCCAACCCAGGTCTTCCAGCAACACAGCGACATTTTCCGAGTCGCTACGAGTTTGAATGGAATAATTTGTCACTGCTGACTGAAGCTGTGGAGATTCTCCCACAACTCCTCTGCTCCATTATGCAGGAGGCAGTGTTCAAAGTGCTGCCTCAGCTCAGCTGTTTGTGTGTGTACGTGTCTGCCTGCTACGAGCCCTCCCTGCCTCTCGCCGCTCCCTCGGCTCTCGGGCACAGATGCCAACAGGGAACAGCACAAGGGCATGACAGAAACACCTACTTTCTCCATCCCTGTCTAACATGTTCATAGTGATGATTCCATGAGCACATTTACTGCAGTTAAAACAGCCTAAAGATGCAAAAGCACTGGACGACTAAAATGTGTATCTTACCACCCGAAAAGCAAGTCCAGGAGAGACCATATGCAATTTTCTGTATTCTTTCTAAGCTGTCATCATTCTGAGGCCTTGGATGTGCTGCTCTTTGGGCTAAACCCAAGAACAGCATTTGAATTTTTACCATAATACACTTTTACAACAGATTTTGCGTTTTCATTTTTCTGTCCATGCAAGCCACAAGGATATTTTTCCTCCCCAAATGTCCAATCTGCAGGCAAAGGTTGTGAAACTCCATTATTTCCAGGAATTGCTGGCAACCTACTGCTGTCTGTTCTTCTCAGTATTGCCTGTATTTTCCTTGTTCAGCCTTAAAAGCCAAACTTGGTTTGCAAAAATGTCTGGGTTTCTTGATGCCAGAACTGAATAAAGACTAGAACAGGACAGAATTAGATGGTTTTATTATGCTGAAAAGCCATTAACTTGCATTAAAGTCAGCAAAACAACAGGAACATAAAACTAGAAATAGATGCTCAGCCTTGAATCCTATTACTCAGAATTTTTCTTGCTCATTACCAATCTTCTTGGTAACATCTTTTTAAGCTCCACCTTAAGTCTTTTTTAAGTTCCACCACCCTCATCTGATCCCTAGACCAAAACAATGTAGCTTATTTTTTTTAACCACTTGGATTTTCATCATTCAGTAAAGTCAAAATAATCTGTAAAGAAAGGAGGCCTGAATTCTGCAACATGTGTGATATCTGCCACAATTTGTCTTCAACAGGCAGAGATAAAAAACAGAGACAACTACTTTCAGTTGCCCAGGAAGGAAATACACACCAGGGAATACACACCAGGGAATACAGCCAAGAAAGCTGGAAGATGTGAAAAAGATTCTGGATTATTCAAATCTTTCATCACTCAAGATGGGCCAAAAGTTATAATGGAAAACTCTCCATCTAAAGGTTATCTGCAGGACCACACAGGGATCTCAGCCACACACAGCAGTAGCTCCAGAGAAAGCAAGAGAATTACTCCAAATTTATATTGGCAGGACCAAGATCAGAATCTGAGCAGATCCAAACAAACACCAAACAATGCCACAGGCTGTTAGAACAATCATCAAGAGATGGGGTGTAAAAGCCATGGAGGTCTCTGTGATTCTGAGGCACTTCAGCAACTGAAAAGATTCCAGCCCCATTGTTCCTCCTCTCCAAAATATCTTGGACCTCGTTCTGTGTTCCTGAGGCTCTCCTGACAGACAGCTCTGAAAACATAACTAACAAACTCACAACTGCCTGAGCTTCTTCAGCTAAATACTGGTGTGGATTTGGTTGGGGAAAGTCATAATGTATGGAACAGTGTCTGAGGCTGCTTTCTGGGAAGGGGAAATCGACCATACACAATGTCAACCCAGTTCATTCCTAAATGCAAACCACATTGGGCTGTCAAGCACGATAATAAAAACCTGCTGACCTAGTTTCCTGCAGAACAAAATCCTCTGTCTCCCCTCCTCCTGTGCCAAACCTAAATCAGATCTCCTTCTTTGGAGAAAGGAATTAACCCTTTGACTAGCAAGGAAAACTCTAATGCTGATCCTCAACATTCATAGAGCATTTCACACCATGGGAATAGCATGCAATGGTCCATCCCCACAGCTCTGCAAAAAGGAAGGGTTCTTCCAGGATGGAAGACACAGAGAAGGTCAGAGACCTTAGCAGAGTTGAGCAGAGAACTTAAAATTTCTCTTCCTTCAAAAGGATTTTGAAGAGTGAAGCTCTGTGCTCCAACCACTCTGCTTGGTAACGTTTCTTCTCTGCAGATATAAAACCTTCATTCATGATGTGGCAAAAAACTACCAGCACAGCTCAGCTTTTTGAAAAGCTGCATCAAACCACTCAAGAAAGGACTATTGTTCTTCCCAAATTTTGCAATGTTAACTTGCAAGTCCATTTCTGGAAGATGAGAGCTGATTGTATCTGCTCCAAGTGTTTGGTGAAAACATTCACTTCGAATGGCTTCACTTCCTCAGTGATGCAATGTTTCATTTGAAGAGATGCCTGGGGGAGCTTCAGCACGGGCCCAGAATGCAAAAATAACAGGGCATGTCACAACAAACTCAGCCAAGAAAATACAAATGGGAATTCTCCTGCTGTAGGATGCTTCCAAAGGCAGCTCTGGATCATGCTGCTGCAGAGCAGCACCTCACCGCAGTCAGGTAGGAGCACTTGGGGAGCCTCAGATTCCAGACTGCTGAGAACACCTTTCCTGGCTCACACTGACACTGTCAACTGGAGGAGTTTTCAATCATCTGTCAAACAGGGTTTTATTAAGAGCAGAGTGGAGATAACAACTGCTGTGTTAGAGAGCTTTACAAGTGGTTGTTTTACAACGAGGTGGCCAAAGTGTAACCTGCCAGTGAAGTTGCTAACAGAGCTGTGCCCTGCAGCCAGAGCTTTCACTGCTGTTCTAAGAAAGAAGACCTTGCACCAAACAGTTTCATCACTCATTGCTCCTGTATGAACAGAGATAGCTTTGCCTACATCCAGACAGCACCCAGGACCTGAAGCCACTCCATCACCATAAGCTCCACTGGCATCAGCCCACAAGGTGCAGCACACAAGTTCCTGATAAGCTGTCAAGCTGAGACCTCTGTCCAGCACAGTGTGAGAACCTCTGCTGCACAAAGCAGCTGAATGCACTACATTTGAGAAGAGTCTGAAACAGGAATGTGACAACTACAAGACCTGTTAGCAATACTCCACCTGTGAAGAAGTTACTGCCTCTTCCACCTTGTCAATCTGCAGGGAAGCTGTTAAAGCTTACAGGGCAAAGACTGGACCCTCCAAGGAGTGTGAAAGTGAAGAAGAAAGAACGTGGACTAGAGAACATTGCGAAGGTTTTTGTAACTATGTTTGATGCTGCATCCTCACAGGTAAACTCCATAAAAGCCTCTGCTCCACCTTTGAAGTGAGGAAGGCAAAAAGACTTACTACTAACATTGGTCAGGGTTAGAAATGTGATGATGGAAAAAGAGCATCTTATTCATCATATCTGCTCCCCCTGGGGTTAGGAGTTGTATATACTTATTTTATTGACAAAAACAAGCTTTAACTTCTATTGTCTTGCAGAGGAAGAGAAGGCTGAATTCAATTCTGGCTCATACATCATCTGCAATTCCAGCCAAATCCCAGCCCCACAACTTTTATTACTGGGAGGATGTCAGAGGCAAAAGACACAGCTTGAGACTCAGATCCCAGACTGAGCTTTGCTGTGCTGGCAGCTAGACAAACCAGCTTTGATTTGTATGTAAACAGAGCCAATCTGAACTGGAAGGTCACTAAGAGAAAACACATTTTACACAACATCCATTGTACAGTTGCTTTTCCAACTTTCCCCATCTTGACTTTTTTTTAAATAAGACTTTGTCTTCTCTTGTTGACTGTTCCAATGACAATTCCTGGTCCTGCTAAGTCAATGGCCAATCCCCACTGGAATTGATGGAACTGCATCCCAAAGAGGAGTTTGACCAAGAGAGGTTGCAAATCCCTTTCTCTTTTCCAGCACCATCATTACCTGATGTGCATAAAATGCAAGTCCATTGCAGATGAAACTGGATGATGTTTCCAATGCATCTCATAGCTTTATTTTAACTGAGACACTCAACACTTTTTACTGGAGCTACGATTCAAATGAGATTATGAGCGCACACAAAGAAACCACAGAGTTCTTGTGAGCAAGGCGTTAACACCCAATGCATTTTTCTGAGAAGGCTTTTAAGACCATTCCCAGTAGAAATAGGAGTATATTTTCCCTGAGCAAGCTCAGAGGAATGCAGAGATTCAAAAGCTTAAGTTGAATCCCTGCTAGGTTCTTCCTCTGTTTGTTCCTCTTCTTTGATTAACTTACTGGGACTATTTGATAAAACTGTTCCCCTTCTATGGGACAGAGTTAACCATTTTCTCTGATACAAGATCTGCCTACAATTGACAGCAAAGGTTTGCAGCTGCAGGTTACAGTGAGGGACTGACAGAGATGCTGAGGACTATCAAAGCAGGGAAACTTCTGGGGGCAAAGGGAAAATGCCTGTCAGTCTCCATTAGTTCCTCCTGGTGTCTGTTGGCAAAACACACTGTATTGTTCCATGTATAACCAGCAAAATAAATAGGTTGTTATAGTGTGTCATGTTTAAAAGGGACTCTAGGGCACAACTGTTGAAACACCTTTAATCTAAAGACTGTATCTTCCTATAGCTTCCTAGCACCGAGGAGAAAGTCCACTCAAAATGCTTCAATAGGAAACCAGCAAACCCAAAGATACTTCCTTCTGCTTGGACCCAAGTGGCTAGTCACAGAAGGGCAAATCTGTGTTAGCAGGAGAGTGCTGGGACAGGAACCACCTGCAAATCCAGGATGGGTGACTGAAGCTCTCTTTGCTTCAAAGACAATGCCTGTCTTTAATGTATGTGGAGGACTTCTAGAAACCATTAATGAAAGACTAGCAAAAGACAGTTCTGAAGGTATGAACTGAGAAAGAAGAAAAACTGAATCTAATGTAATGGATTTCCCTGTTCTCCTGCACTTCCCTACTTTCAGCTTCAGCCAGTTTTCCCACTCCTCAAACACAGCTATTATGCACAGCCTCATTTCTTTTCCTACTATCAGCTCACCAGTGCTGATGGTTTTGAAGCTGAATCAAATTTGCTTCAGCTTTGGGGGATGGCTGCAATCCCTGTTCTCATCTTTCATGCTTTGAGATCAGCATTTCATAGTTCTTACTCTGCTAAAATAATCCTGAGCATGAAAAGTATAAATCTCAGTGCGCAGTATTTTGATTTGATTTCCATAAAACATTTTGTCCTTTAGCTGTACTCCTTCACTTCCCCCTCCATTCATCCAGAGCCCTTGGCTTGTCTGGCCAGGCTCTCAATCAAACCCTGCTGTGACTTCTCTGATGTGGTTTGACAGGTCTCTGTTGACATTTGAGGGAGAATCCTTGAATGTTTTCAAAAGCACCAATGACCATTGCCCTACTGAGGTAATCCAGGGGATGTGCCCCTTTGGCAGTGAAAGGATCAGTTCCCATTCACCACAGACCCTTCCCCCCCTGAATACAGCAAGGAAGTTAATTATGCTGGAAAGATGAGAAAGGACCTGGTTCATGGAAGCCTCAGGGAGGGAAAAGGGCAGATTTCCTTATTGAGGGAAATATCTTAACTTGGGACAAAATCACTAAACCTAACTTACTGCAATCCAAGCCTTTGTTTCAGAAAACAGCTTTCCTGGAGGGCTGAGAGACATCTCAATCCCCAGAAGAATTTCCTCGTCAATTATTGCATAGAGCAACACTTCTAAAAGCAGAAGCCTGAAGGCAGACTTTGATATAATCCTTTCCATAAAGTGTTCTGAGGTCCTAAAATGTCAGCAGGAGCTGCCATGTGGGAAAGCATTTTGGCAAGATTAGCTGTTTAGAAATGTAAATAAAAATAGGTGGCCTAATATTTTATTGTCTTCTCAGAAAGAAAACAATTTAAATTTCCAGAATAATACTAAGCACAGGGGAAATTTGGCTCCAGTGATTACAGAAATAGCAGGATCCTCACCTGACTGACAAAGGCTCTGTGCTTTCTATCATGGGGAAGAGTGTTAAGTGTCCAGGATGTCTCTGAGGCTGACTCAAGAGATGAAGGTTGATTTCTCTGTAATACACACTGAGCTTGTGACCAATTTACATCTGAGATTTCTGGTGCCACAAAGAAAATTCTGCAAAAACATGCAAACCTTTACAACATTGCTGGGCTAAGAATGATTCAGAGAATCCCATCACTCACTGCTGCAATACGAAGCTCTTCCAGAACGAAGCATGGCAGCAGTTTTAATCAGCACATAGATCAGCTCTTTAGAATTAGCAATAAAGTAAAATGTCAAACTGTAATACCACAGGGAACTTCGGAAGACAAAATGTAACTCATTACCACAATTATTTCAGCAGAATGAAAACTATGAAATATTGATCCCAAAGTAAGAAATATGAGAACAAGGGAAAGACAAAACTTTGGGGAATAATCTCACCTTTCTGATCAGAAGCAAACAGTAAGAGAAATGCATTTAGAGAACCTCATTCAGGAGCTGACACAGGTCTGCAAGTGAGTCAGAAATTGGGATGAAACCACTCATAGCTTTGTGAACAGATTTGACTGAGGTGAAGGTTTTCTCTCTGCAGTTCTCCTCTGCCCTCAGTTTTCAGGATTGCTGCACACTCTCACTGCACTGTTTGCATCCTGAGCTTTCCTGCACTCACACCACTAGATCATCAGCAAACCACCCAAATACAGCACAACCAAACCTGATCAATGGGATGGACCTCACAACTCTGTGTTATGTGTTTCTAAACTCTAACAAAAAGGCTCAAATTTCCAGTTACATATTTCCTTCTCTGAGGGCTTTGAGTGTTTTCAGATCTTTTCTGATCATCCAACCAGACACACACACTATTTACTTAAGGATATATTTTTCCCATGACCTTACAGAGTCACTTCTCTGTCATGGGGAGTTTGTGGAAGGAAGTTTGTTAGAAGTGAAACATGAGGAAGTACAATAAAGCCTATTTACCCAACAGGAGGGAAAAATGAGTCCAACAGCACAGAAGTATTATATGAAATAAAAACCAGAATTTGAGCCTCTCTGCAGCCTCGTAACAAACTTGAGATAGGCTGTGGTGGTGCCTGGGCAGACTGTCCTCTCTCCTGTGCAGTGTCTGATCAGACCTTTAGGACTTCAGTGGAGTAATAATAACAAAAAAGCAAATGGAGTGAGATTTCCATGGAAACTTGGAAAGAGATGCAACATTATTTGCTGTAAGCCTTGGCCTGCGAATGGAAAATTTTCTGGTTTACACAGATCTCAGCTATTATTTTCTTTGCAGTGCAAGTTTGGGCCAAATATTTTCTGTCATATTAAAGATGCAAATAGTCAGTTTTATTTTCTGTCCAGAACAACTGTGCACAAAAGCTTCAGAAGCTGCAGGAAAATGTCTAATATTTATCTTTCCATGAACTCAAAACACATACTAGAAAAAAAAAAGAATAATTTGGGCTTCCTTTTTGCTGCTTCTCTTCAGAAAGTGAAAGCAGCCTAGAAAACACCTCCTGTTTATATGCAATGTCACAGACTAGTAGACAGCCAGAGCATTGGCAGATGTGCCCAATGTTAATGGGAGCTTAACTTACAAGAAAGTCCATTGTTAAAGTACAAAAGATGATAAAAATGTACCCAAAGCACAGAGTTTACATTACCAGTTATAGAATTAATGAAGTGGCTTTTATCTTACATGAGTTTCAGACCTCAGTCTCTTATATGCAATGTCACAGACTAGTAGACAGCCAGAGCATTGGCAGATGTGCCCAATGTTAATGGGAGCTTAACTTACAAGAAAGTCCATTGTTAAAGTACAAAAGATGATAAAAATGTACCCAAAGCACAGAGTTTACATTACCAGTTATAGAATTAATGAAGTGGCTTTTATCTTACATGAGTTTCAGACCTCAGTCTCTTGCTACTCCTTCCCAGCAGCTTTTTTTATAATTATGACAGTCCAGAAATTAACTTGGAACAATACAAGCCCTAGTTCTGAGCTGAGCTGCTCCAAGCATTAAGCCTCATGTGGGAATGGGAACAAAAGTGGACTGTAAAACTTTTCTTCCCTCAAAGCAGCTGTTCAGCTGGAGCAGTGGTGGAGCTATGACAGTGACACACCAGCTCAGGGGACACCTCTGCAGATCTGGAGCCTGAGCTGCACCAGACACAAGCAGGAAGAGCCCAGTGCTCTAATCTAAACTAGTCTGGAGCATGTCTGATGCTCATCTGCTCAGCAGCAGGAACTGGTGTCCCTTCCCACCCCTGGACATGCCTCTACAGCAAAGAACTTTTCTGCAGGAGATTCATGTGGGCCCCAGATCTCTAGGGCTAAAACGTGGGTACAGTTTGGGACCATATTTGGGCAGATTTGAGTTGTCTTTAACAGAGAACAAACACAGCGACAAACACCACCAAACACACCTCCTGAAGGACCACAAAGCAGTTGTGTGATAGAGTCTGCACTGATCCAGCCCTGGGAATCCTGGATATGCTTGAGAGAGTCATTGTTTAAGGCAAGGCACTGCTTAATAAGGATTTGGTCACAGAATTCATCATGACTGAGGCTTTCTCTTCACATGCAATTCAAAATGTCATGTGGATGTTATACCTGTCTGGCTAAGACAGCTGCCAGAGCAAGTCAGACCCTTGGCTTTTCTAATCTATTTCCCCTTTTACATCTTGAAAATTCTACTCACTCACTTGTAGATCATGCAAAGAAAGAGGAAGCAGCATGACTCAGCTCCACACTACAATGGCTGGAGCAGATCCAGGCCTAGCAATCCTTTGGGCTTTCCTTACCAAAACACAAAGCTGCAGCTTGGATAATGTAAAGCACTGAGTGTTTGTGTAAGCGATGCTCGATGGGCAGCAGGCCAGCAGCACTCCCCAAGCAATGTGCTAGCTCTTTACATCGAGGGAAAATTCTCTTCTGAAGAGTTTAGAAGGGAACAAAAAAGCCAAAGGGCTCTGATCTTAAAACAGTGCCTACAGAAGATAAAATGCTAAGGAGGAAGAGCCTCCTGAGCTGTATGCTGTAGACATGAATTTATATCGAAATCTAGCAGTAGATAATATATTAATTTAGCAAGTTTCACATCATCTAATCTGTAAATTACAGGAGTCATTAACAGAGACATAGGAAAGTTACTGACTCCAAGGAATCCAGGAACTCTGAGTGAGTTTCAAGAATGCTGAGGCCCTGAGCTTTGCCTAAACTGCTGGAAAACAATATCTAAAAATCAGCTACTCTAAAATTTCGGTGTCGTCCAGAAACGATTCCTAACCCTTCACCATTTTTCTAACACCTGACCCACACATTTTTCATAAAGAGCATCCACATGGTGTTATAGCACAAATAATGCACTGTAAACACACTTCATTTTGCTATGCAAACAAGATCTGAGCAAAATGCAGCAAGAACTTCACTCCTCAAAAGCACAACTAAGTTAGAGGATTTGATGGTTATCCCACAGCAATCCAACTTCAGAGATAAAGACCTCAAATCTAAACCTGTTTCTTAGAACAATGATGTATATTCTGGTCCAGCCCTGGGCAATGGGATGGATTTGTCATTTCAGGCACTGCATTCACAGGGGGAAATCACCTCTCAGTCATTACTTGCATAAATGAGTGTAATACAAGGTAAGAAACAGGCATGATCCAAGGTATTTCTGGGAAATGACCCCCACTTTCCTCCCAGGGGTGAGCAAACCAAAGATTTGCTTGCAGAAAGTAGCCCTTTGGGCTGTGTACATGGTGGGGTGACCGAGCAGCAGCAGAACTTGCATCACACACTAACCAACCTCACATTGCGTTAGAGGATGAAAGGCCAAGTTGGCTCCTGGGCCCTGTGCTCACTTCAAAGGGTGGTTCACTGAGCACACTTCATGCTCAGCTAAGTTTAGCAGCTTTTTTCCTTATTCCTCCTCAAAATGTTTTGGGCATTGTCGTATGCTTGTACTACAGAACTTGCAGTTATCCAAAAGCAGCTCATGAGAAGTGAGCGGAAACATCTCTTTTCATTCCAAAGGAAAAAAAACTCCTATGCTGTTTTCCTAAGTGAGCTGAAAACTTGGAGAGAAACCTAAAGCTAAAAAAAGCAAAGAACTCAAGAAGATTCATATTCTGGACTGTGGTTTCTGTTGCCTTAGCTCAAGGGAAAATATGTTCCTGGGAAAAGGGCCTGCCTGAAGCCAGATTTTTTTCAACTCTGACTTTTCTAGTTGGCTTGGATTTGAATCAATACGCTGCTATTATTTCTTCATACACAGAAATATTCTTTATGGATTGTGTGATGGTTGTTTACAAGTGAAACAACCTCTTGTACCTAGCAATCCTAGGCCCTGACAATGTTAGCTCCAAGTTTCAGTGAGTCAAAGCATTGAAGACAGTTCCTGAACAAAGTGTCAGCTCTGTCACCTACCTCTGCAGCTCCACACAACTAAGGAAAACAACACCACACCTTAGAGAAACATGGCTTAATTTTGAAGTATTGTGGACTGTCTTCAGCACTGCAATTCACTTTTGTCTTTCTCCAGGAAAGCAGATTATAAACATAATTGAATTTCACACTAACCCTGTAAAGACCAACCTACAGACAAACCTGCCACAGGCAATTTGGAGATCTGGGACTGTCTGTGTAACACTGCAACAAGTTGTTATACAACCAAATATGACCATGCTGCCCAAACACAATGTGCCAGACCCCACAAGTGTGGTTATTACTCTGAATGCTGTATCCACAGAGCTTAACTTGGTGATTATGATCTCCATTATGAGCTTGAATTGTCTTTTGCATTAATCAGATTTTGGTTAAGAATGAAAAATATTTAATATGTTCTTTTGAGATTCCTCAAGGCTTTTTAGAATGATACAATAAGCTTTACTGAAGGTTAAAATGAACTTTACCCCTACTTAAAACTGCAGTGGAATTATGCTGGAAGTGAAAACCAGTTACCTGTGATCGATGACTGTGACGTCGGACGAAGGAATCCCCAGGAGGCCACAGCTCTGCTCCAGCTCCTTCTTACGAATCTCTCCTTGCTTGTAGTAATTGCCTGAAAACAGCAAACACAGCAACACCATCTCAGCTTGGGTTTGCTTGGAAGGGATTCCTCTTTTGTTTCTCAAAGCATCAAGCAAGAGCATCACTAAGAGGCATCAGCTTAGGAACAGACACATTGCAAGGGCCAAAATCCATTGCTGTTACCTGAGCAACACCCAAGGGGAAAATGCTGAGGCAAAGTGCTGCCCACCTCGACTCCATCCCCCCCTGTTATGCCCTGAGTGTGGCTCACAGCTGTGCATAGGCTGATTTGACAAGGACATGAGAAATTGCCATGTCTGATCAGATCGAGGGCTCCAACCAGCCCTGCATCCTCTTCCTCCTTCCATTCAGAGAAAATTTAGGCAGAATATGGCAAGACTGCAAAGAACTTATGGAGCCAAAAGAAGATAGGAAAGCTAATTGAGATAAAGAAGTTGGGAAAAGTTGTAACAGAGACCAATGACTAGTAGGGAAATGGGATTCATTATCTTAAAACATTGTCTCCTTCTTCACTCAATTATTTTCTTCTCATCTTGCCCTGACATTCCCTCATTTCTTCTTGGCATCAGCCATGCAAAGTCCATGCCAGAGCTGTGATGCCCCTTCCAGCATGCTGCTCTATGCAGGGCAGTACTTGCAGGCCAATTTTTACTTTGAAGCAATAAAATGAAAAAAAAATACAGTTGAGTATTAATGTGATTCAAGCCTGCAGTCAGCTGTCTTGAATTACACTAGAACTTCTTATTGTTGTGGTTGTGAGTCATCCAAATGTAGCATTTCTCTGGAGCAGTGTTGCAATCTGAGCCATCACTACCAAGCTTTGTACAATTTTCAAAGAGTGAAAGAGTAACTAGAAAGAAAAAAGCCTCTTCCTGCAGCCTGGGAGTGAATGGCTCTAGGAGACTGACAGACTCCGGGTTTGCTGAGGAACACGTCAGCTCAGCAGTGTCAGCCTTAGACTGCAAGTTCCAGTTCAGCAGAACTAATGGAAGTGGCACCTTCACTGGATGGATTGCATGAGTACAGCAGGATTTATTTCAGGCTGGTTTTTACCAGGCCATTAACAACACAAGTGTTTGAAGGTAACAGCCGTGTAAGAGCTGACTGCAGGTGAGGTTGCATCCAAATAGTATCTCTGTTCTCAAAATCCCTTACTGCTACTGAGCTCAAAGGAACAGATCCTCAGCTTGAGAACTGTGTCAGGATATCAGGAATATCTAAATGCTGACAGGAAAAAATGGGAAGCTACTGAGAGCAAAACCAGCTTTCAGCTGATGCTGCTGGACTTCACGCATGGAGCACTCACAACAGAGTCAGCTACTCCAGAGAGCAAAGCACAGTTATACTGAGTAATTCAATCAAAGATTATTCAGTGGAAAAGAGTGATGCTGTAATTCTAATCCACTTCTAAGTCATTTTGATTGATACCTGAAAACTGCAAGTACAATGGTTTTTAAGTAACCATTTTGTCTCGGTGTTACAATCTGAAGAGTCTTTGATCAACTCACTTGTCATCATCAATCACACAAACAATGAGAGGATGAACCATCTGAATCACCCAAAAGACTAATAAGAGGCACAAAAAAAAAAGCTTTCCTACATGGGCTGCTTGTTCTGTTATGAAGACACACAAGTGAGTACCTAGAAGGCAACATCAGACACACTTAATGCCTCATGTTACTGAATCAGGAGGAAAGAAAACAGAAATTTGAACAAAATGAACAGAAGCACAACACTTCTTTGGAAAGTACTCTACCAGCAGCAGTGCATTAGTCCCCAAAACTGAAATGGCAGAGTTGCACTTCAGTAATCTCTTCATAACTGTGAAACAGCCAAACGAGATCCACAGAGCTTTGTCCCTCAGCAGAGACAACTGAAAGCTCTGCAGTAAATCTTGAATGGGAGGTGCAGAGCCATCAGTGGAGCCAACACACCACTGGACTTCAACAATAGCTTAATACCCATCTCCTCACCTCCATGGCCTGTCATGACAGAAAGCTTTGGGAACAACAGAAAAGTTGGCAGTGAGTTAGTTGGAACTTCCAAAAGCACAGAGAGCTCTTTGCCCAAATGTGAGTAGCTCCTGGTGTAAGTTGTGTTTGTAGCCTAAGATACTTCTCTGCACAAACACAAAAAATGTTTAGTTTTCACTGTGATTTCACTCATGAATTCTGGTACAGCAATATGGGCTGAAAGATCAATTCAAATGAGGTTGTTTCCTATACACAAAAATCCTGAACAATGGAATAACTGATTAGATATTGGGAAAAAAACAATCTAGAGCTTCAGTAGAACATGAGAAGAACAGAAAAGTGCCACATGTTGTGAAAATTTCTTGTCCTGGGCAAACTTTCC
>NW_008685834.1:0-1035 GCF_000695815.1 Acanthisitta chloris | reverse complement strand
AGGAATACTGCTTCCAGGTTTTGATCACTGCCCTTCAAAAAAATTATTGGAACCACGTGGAAGAATCCAAAGGAGAGTGATGGAAATGATCAGAGGTCTAGAAAACATGAACTGTGAGGAAAGATTGCAAGGAATTGGGTTGTTTAGTCTGGAGAAGATAAGACAGAAGAGGCAGACAACAGCCTTAAAATATGTAAGAGGTTGCTACAAAGGGATACTCTCATTTCCATGTTCCTGGCAGACAGGAAAAAAATAAACAAACAGGCTTAAATTACACCAATGACTCAGGAAAAAGTGATTTGAAGAAAAGCTAATGCAGCCCTGACACAGACCACACAGACTGAGGCACCTCCCTGGACGTCCTGGAGAGCAAACATTTGTCTGCAGCAAATGAAGACACATCACTGCTGCCTCCAGGTCAAGTGATAGACAACACGACCTCAAATTCCCTCTGGCCTATTGTTCCATGATGGGATTGTTATGCAACTGCTATTTTTAGATGTGTTACAGTGAGTGTATCATGATATTAAACCTGGATTATCCAAGCAAGTCTTCTGCAAGATGACAGAATTACAAGGAGATGCCAAAAGGCTGTGCTAACCAGCACCTTTTACTGACACTACCAGTCTGAAAGTGCCTCAGTGCTGCTACAGGAAATGGACTCTGAAACCACTGTGTGAGGCTCAGATATTGACAGGGAATTTGCTACTGATCATGACTGCTGAAACAGGTCATAGAACTGTGGAATGGTTTGAGTTGGAAGGGACCTTAAAGTTAATCCAGTTTTGCACAGAGAGGTCATAGATTCTCCCTCTCTGGAGATATTCCAGAACTGTCTGCACACAATCCTGTGCCATGTGCTCTGGGATGGCCCTGACTGAGCAGGGAGATTGGACCAGATGACCCACTGTGATCCCTTCTAGCCTGACCCATTCTGTGATGTAGTTCCAACCCTCTGCCATGGTACTGTGCAGAACACCACATCTTGGCCAAAGCCACCCATGCACAGTGGCTCTCCAGCACGGGCAGGGTGTG
>NW_008685833.1:416-1747 GCF_000695815.1 Acanthisitta chloris | reverse complement strand
TCCCCACGGCGAGGGGGGAGAAGGTGGAGGGGATTCCCTCTTGTAAAAGTACCGTAAAACGACGAGTTTCTTTAAAAGTTGGGGGGAAACACACACACACGTACACAAAATAAACAAAACCGAACCATCTCCACAGCCTCCTTCCCCAGTTGTCCTTTAGAGCAGCTGACAACACTTTTGAATGTAATGCTCTTCTTGGGAGCTGCAGGTATTGACAAAACGGCTTAAAATGAAAATTACTGTTTCACAGAAAGTACTCGCAGGATAAAAAATTAGGACTTTGAGTTATGAAGCGGTTTGTGGCACAGCTGGTATATAAAATAAAACCATCAAACGTCTTGTCATAATCAAATATTCCCTAAATCTGGACTAGCAACATTGCTTTTGAAAGATGTCGTTCCATATAAATGCCTTTAACGCCTGGTAGAAAATTTTTATGAACATGTTGACAAATGAAATAACTCGGGTTATTTGATTAGTGTCCATGTAATCTGAATATGGGCTTGTATCGGGAATAGAAACGTCAACCCTTTAATGCTTTTGAAAGGATGGATTTTCGCTGCAATTAAAGAGTAATCTTATACCAACAAGGAGAGCGAACCACTCTCTCCGTGTTGTGTGATACAGAGATTAAAGAGGATGAAGTCGAGAGTTTGTGCTCTCCTCAGCTTGGGCCGAACGACTCACATTGTAGAGGACAGTGAGGGTTTGGTAGCTGCTCCGCCGCCCTGGGAGGCTCTGCATCCTACCGCCCTCCCAGGAACGGGGCTGTGTGCCGGTGGCATCTCCTAATACTGCTTGGGAAACACTTGCTGATTTGGCATGCAGGTGTCAGGACACCGGGATGGATAATTTCCACTGCGCTTCATATCGCAAAAGTTTATATTTTTGCAGTCTTTATGCAAATAGCGACAGAAGGCGTAAGAAGGGACAATTAGACGTTGTCACCTGCATTATGACTTGAACCACAATGAGGCAGTGCGCTAAGGTAACCTGTGCCCCAGGGCAATATCTGCACCTTACAGTCAGCTCCGCTGGATTCTTGTCTGATGTTTCCTGGAGCAATAGCCGAGCAAACGAGCCCGAGCGCTCGGGTCACCGGCAGTCCCGGGGCTGCACCCCCGGACCTGCCTCCCCTCTCCCTCCCTTGGGCAGGAGCGCTGACCCCACACACCTCGTTCGGACAGGCCTGCCCGGTGTATGTGGCAGCCACCGGAGGGGCTCACGCAGATCGGAAAACCTGTTTTGTTGAAAACAGGAGGCTGTGGAGCCGGGAGGAGGCTCTGCTGAGGCAGCCCGCAAGCCGCCGCCCGCAGCGCTCTCCTGGCGGG
>NW_008685833.1:0-327 GCF_000695815.1 Acanthisitta chloris | reverse complement strand
ACATGCCCTCCCTCGCCGGGCCCTTAGGAGAAGGCAGGTGAGGCAGCTGTTCTCTTTGCAGAGGCAGAGTCTGAGTCTATATCAGATATCAGAGAAGGGCAATGCATATTATCAGAAAACAGTTCCAGCGAATTTTTCTAGCTATTGCCTTATCCTGCTTTGGAGACTCGCTTGAAGTCTGCTGCGTTATTTTTACGAAACAATCTGATATTCACGAGGCACCGAGGGAATCTGAAGCTACCGGCATTTGCATTTCGTTTGGAAAGGCCGCGGTTTGCGCGGGGCAGGACGGCTGCCCCGGGGAACGGGTAGCGAGGGCGGCGAGAC
>NW_008685832.1:619-1697 GCF_000695815.1 Acanthisitta chloris | reverse complement strand
GGATGTGCTTTTCCCCCATTTTAGGGCCAATAAGAGTGATCCCTTTGACAGAGATGATGGCAGAGCAGCATGCCTAATCCTGACCCAGCAAGAGCAACAACCACTTTCAACAAGCAGATGTGCACAAGCAATGTAATATACTGGGAAAATTTACAGAATAAAACAGTAGAATCACTAGAGACTGCCATCATGCTGCAATGCCAGAGTTGATTTCCAAGAGGGGGATGGGAATGCAGAAAAGCAAGAGCTGAGTGCCATCTACATTTTTCTTCTGAGAAAACTCTCATCCTTCCTTTTATACAGGAACTCTTGACACTCAAGTCTTATGCTCTTGGGATGCTGAATAGAGCTTGCTACTTGCTTCCACAGCACCTCATATCATATTCTGGAAGCAGGAATTAACAGGAATTGTCTGGCTGCAAACCTTTGCCAGCTGCTGGGCAGGCAGGATTGGCTTCTGCCTCTGTTTTCTGGGGCAGAGACTCATGCCCCATGGGCTGGGTGCTCTCCATGCAGCATTCACCCCTCGTGATCTGTCACATAGTAGAACCCTAAATTCCGATCCTCTTTTTCATCAGAAGCATATTAAGAATATGAGCACCCTTCTGCAATGCTTTAATTAGTTCTTCTTGGAGCACAAAATAAACTAAAGCCATCACATTTCATTTAGGTTTTAGTTGTGTTTTCTAATTGGAGTAAAATATATCATCAGTATTTTTGTTGCTGAAATCACAGCAGATTACTACTGTGGCATCATTTTACATAGTATAGGTTCATGAGAAACTTGTATTAACTAATTTGCATAGTAAAATACTTTCAAAATGCTTCTTATGAAGGATATTGTGAATAAAAATGTTAGTTCAAGGGGAAAAAATATTGTCCTGGCAAGAGTCAAGAAATTTCTTTTTTTTTTTCCTTCCATTAACGACAAACTTGCATTTTCCAGCAGATTTTGTGAACAAACACTTGCAGGTATGAGTAGCTGAAGAAGGCTGCAACATTGTGCATCCCTTTCCTGGATTAACTTCTATTGTAGTACAGATGTGGTAGTAGCAAGTGGAAGATATAAATTTCTTTC
>NW_008685832.1:0-605 GCF_000695815.1 Acanthisitta chloris | reverse complement strand
TTCCCTACTTTTTAAAATAACTGAAAAATCTGTGCAACACTTTCATGGTATTAGTGCCCCATGAGTGTAAATGCACACAGAAGGCTAATGCAAACAAGCAGTTGAATATATAGCAACAGCTCTGGCTTCTTGCTGCTTTTCCATGATAATTGCCATGGGAACAGAAGCTATAGCAAAGTAGTTTGAAAGATGTATATGAAAAATTATCCTCACTCGTTTTTAAAAACGTGACTACAATTTTGCAAAATTGGATTACAAATAAGGCATAAGGAAGGAATTAAAGTATTACCAAATAGTTTAGAATTTAATAGTGTTAGTCTTTATGTTTTGGGTTCATCCATACATTTCAAAGGCTTTTGCTGCAGAGGTTCTCTGCTCTTCTAATAGCAACATATTAACATGTATTCTCCCTTTATTAGCCTCTGGACCAAATCAACCTCAGGTACACAGGGGTAAAAAATCACAGAAAACAAAGCAACAAAGCAATGTGTAACTTGAAGGAGTCAAATGATCCCACTGACTCCCATGTGCCTGTACTGGTGTCCAAGAGCTGGATACACTGTAAGACTGGAGTATACTGCTGAACAAACCAGCTCTATTCTCCT
>NW_008685831.1:0-1213 GCF_000695815.1 Acanthisitta chloris | reverse complement strand
GTGGGGGGGCAGCTCCAGGCACGGCTTGGGGCAGGGGCTGGGAAAGAAGGGGGCTTGGGTTTGGGGCAGGACTGCCTCTACCTTTCAGGGCACATGCTGAGCCTTGGGTGGGGCTGTTTTGGACAGGAGAGATCCTGTCCTCCCTCACCTTATGTGAGGCAGGGTCTGGGGGTCCTGTGGAGGGTGGTGGCACCTGTGGTAAGTGACAGGATCCGAGGTGGGTGATGGGACCCACAGTCCTTCGTGGGCTGCTCTTCCTGCTTGCCTTCTGTGTGTGGTGGAGTCAGGAGCCCATGGGCTGGGGGGACCTGGGGGGGCTCAGAGGCTCATGCCTGCAGCTCTGCTCTGTGTCCCGCTAGCCTTACGCCATTGATGGCCAGATCAGCCCCCAGAGCAACGTGGACTTTGACCGCAGCCTGAGGCAGAGGTAGGAGGTGGCGGTGGGGGTGGTGTCCAGGCTGCTGAGGCCCATGCTGCCTGGAGCTGCAGGAAGCTCCCTCCCAGCGTGGTCTTTCAAGATAAGCAGCAGCCAGGGGCAGCCCCCCATTCCCAGAAGATGGGGATGCTTCGGGGCGTGATGTCCACCTGTCTCCCCCACACCTCCCTCCCCGGCAGCAATCCGGCCTGGGGCCTGCGGGACACGGCGCTGCTGCAGCAGCTGGCTGAAGCCAATGGGCTGCACCTGGAGAGGATGGTAGGTGAGGAGGTCAGGGGAGGGGTGGTCCCCACACCGGTGGGAACCCCCTGACCCCCAGCTCTGTGCTTCCAGGTGGACATGCCTGCCAACAACAAGAGTCTCATCTTCCGCAAGCAGTAACCCGTCCCAACAGCACCTCCGGCACCACTGTCCCAGCCTTGATGCCTCCTCAAGGGGTCCCACTGTCCCCTCACCAGAGCCAGCTGGGGCAGGGGGCAGCACTGATGGGACACTACCCCACTTCCCCTATTTCTGATAAATTAACCCAATTTAAGGGGTTTTCCCCTCCTTGACCACCAACCCTGCACAGAACCTTTCCATTCCATGGGGTGCAGCTCCTAGAGAGAAGCAGAGGGATGTTGGAGGATCCAGAGGGATGTGGAAGGATGTGGTGGGGGCACAGGTGTGGAGGGGGACGTGGGCCTGGAGTGGGGGACAACACCCCTGGGCATGGGGGAGACCGCTTGCTTGGTTTCCTCAGAAGATGCTTCGCTGATGGCAGGGGTCCTGTCCCCC
>NW_008685830.1:3681-20187 GCF_000695815.1 Acanthisitta chloris | reverse complement strand
AGAGGAGAGGAGAGGAGAGGAGAGAGCCTTTCCCCTCTGAAAATATCTTTTTCCAAAGGACAACAAGGAGAGATTATAACTGTGGGAACAATTGGTCTTGTCAACAAGGGTTGTCAGATAACAGCTTTTGATTTGTTTAAAGTACCATAGATGAAAAATCTGGATGTTTGCATTGTTCTGAGGAAGAAAAAGCAGTAAAGAGAACTGTTTAAGTGTCCCTGACATATAAAACTAAACTCTGCAGTTTGAACACAGATTGCTTTGATTCCTCGTGCCACTTTTAAAGATCAGAGAGGCTTGTGAAGCTGTGTGATTGTTGGCAAACTCACCACATACAAAAACTGACTATAAAGCAAAAATAAAAATGAACACTGATTTGTTGAGCATAACAGGAATACTGGACTGAAGACTCAGAATGGGGAAGGGAACAATAAAAAGCTGAGACTTCTCATAATTCATACCTGATTTATTTTTTTCCCCACATGCTGCTGCTGCATTGGTCCTGTTTTTCACCTTCTCATGTGTTGTCAATCCTTATGCACTCATAAAGTAGTGGGAAACAGGTGAGAAGAGTAACAAAACATGGGACACAATACAAGTCAGTCAGGGAGGAGCTAAGAAACCAAGGGTAAAAATGGCTTTGAAAACTAGGAATACTATAAGGAAATAGAAGTTCTTCTTGGAAAATTTTGCTTCTGCAATATCCCATTACCCTCTATTTGAAAGTAGATCCTGTGTAACTTTTTCATCTACTACATCACTGCACTTCTACCATCAGATTTCTCTACTCAACATGCATTTCTCACTGAATAGACTCCCATTATCCTTCTAACATGTGCCATCTATAGAGCAAACTAAAATAGATATCATTGTCTATCATCACTTTACAGAAAAAAGTATCTCGCAAACAATTACATAAGTCAGTTTCTCTACAACACAGCTAAATAAGAGGCCTCTCTGGAACTGAACAGCTTTCTCAACATATAAAGGATGAGGCTTTAAGGTATGGCCAAAGCTACAAAACCACTGAAACATTTAAGCAGCTTTCCATCACATTTGACTATTATATAAATAGGTGATCTTGATTCCCAGTGCTTACAATTTTCAAGCCTCAGGTATTGATGTAAATTCAGATAATCTAATATCAATGGTGATGCTGGATTTGACATTTTTTTAAAAATCTAAATATTAATAAATATGAACAAAGGATACAGGAACCCATCAAGAATAAAATATTTTGAGGATTTTACATATAACATTTCTAAAATTTGCAAGAATTCATTAACTTTCAAAACATTCCCAATCCAGGGAAAATATAAAAGAATGTAATATAGTTAGCACAAGCAGGGCTGAACCTGTAGGCCAGAAGATGCTTGAGGATTATATGAACATATATATTCATGTTTTAAAATGAGAATCTGTTTGAACCAAATTTTCACAGGGAAAAAAAATCAACCAAAGTTGCTCATGTGAACAAATATGCATGATTTTGGTGCTGCAGAGTGTTCTTTATATTTCTTATTTCTTGTAAATGTACTTGGACATGTTTTCAGTGTGCTAAATACCATTATACCGATTGTTTCACCTCCTCTCCACACACTAGCTTGTGCTCATTTAAATTATAGCTATCATTCATGTGTTCACAGAACACAAAGCTCTCAAAGGACTCTACTTGGAAGCAGCTTCCCTGTCAATTTCCACTTCTGTAAAAACACCCAGTGAAAGCACTGGGAACCCAGTCATTATTTCCCTATATCTTCATATAGGAAACATATCTTCATATGTTAGGAAATATTTCTTTCCCACGCATAGTCAAACAGGCTTCCTAGAGAGATGGTTGACGGCCCAAGCCTGTCAGCTTTGAAGAAGCATTTGGGCAATGTTTTCAATAATATGCTTCAACTGTCATTCAGCCCTGAAGGGGTCAGGCAGTTAGACCAGATGATTGTTGTAGGTCTCCTCCAACTGAACAATTCTATTATATTCATATTTCAAGGAACAGACCTCGTCCTGCTTTATCCCCTTTTCCAGCTTCCTCCTCAGGAGCTTTTCCTTCTGTAAGTCAAGGACCATTTGGAAAAGAGTTACTATAGCCAAAGAAAAAAATGTTTTGCTTCAGTTAAATAAGTAAATAAATATATAAATTTGTCTCCCTCTCCATGTTTCTCATGTGTAATCTTAAACAGGTAAAGAGTTTGCATCAAATCATGCCCTGCACATATTTGCACGATGTGGATGCAGCATGCACTTACAGGCACATGCACTTTGATGTACCATACATCTAAAAGCAGTGCCTCAAGCCAAATGAGAGAACTCTCAGCCTGTCTTCATAGAAGAGGTGCTCCAGCCCTGTGATCATCTTCATGGCCCTCCTCTTGACTTGATCCAACAAGTCCACATCCTTCCTTTGCTGAAGAGTCCACAGGTCTATGCAGGTGGAGTCTCATATGAGCAGAGGGGGAGAATCACCTCCCTCAGCCTGCTGGCCACACTTCTAGATCTTCCAGTGTGTCTACACTTACAAAATATTGCCCCTTTCTTGTTTGTTTTCAGAGACACTCAGCTGTGGAAGCAGAGTCCACAGCTCTCCTGTTGCCTATTGCATCGCCTGTGCAGCTTCCTCAAATGGCTTAATTATGTACCCTTGGGAGATTGTAACATCAATTAACTCAAATTGTTCTACAAAAGTAAACAATGGACAAAATCCTGTTTGTATTACTCAAACAGTTTAGAATACTTGTTACTGAACGAGTGGTGAGAGTGTATTTTCCAGGCCCTTTTGTGCCTGATTCATATTACTCACATCCAAAGATGAGTTGATACAGGTCCCAGAAGCAGAATTGTGGCTTACTGATCAAGATGCAGCAGTTCATGCATTTAACTCCGAAAAACCTTTTATCAGTTCCTGTCAGTTGGCCCAGAGCTGATCATCAAACAAAGGAGGAAGGATTTGGCCCATGGTGTGCTCCATTTTGAAAGCACACAGCTGGGATTGCCAGCATAAGCAAATGGTGCCAATGTTTAACTCTGACAGGGATGCTCTGTTACATATGCTATGGGACTGTCCAAATCCCTGGCAGAAAATAAAATGCCAGTGTTTAAGCAACCACAGATTTAGAAAATCCTCATCTGTTTATTTTAAAAGCTCTAACTGTACTCCCAAGGATAGCTATAGCACTAGAGGAAAGTTGTTCTGAGGATGATCCATTGCCAAAAGAAAAATCCTTATGAAATAAAAATCAACAAGACACAATTTCTCAGATACCTTACAAGAATTAGCTCTGAACTGAAATATTTAATCTTTCAAGGAAATCTCCTTCTATCCAGAGTCCTGGAACACTTTTATTAAAGACTGAACCTTCCCCAATTTATCACCTAAGTATCTGCTGGTACTGGCTGTAAATCAGGAACTCAGAAGAGAAGCTGAATCTGTACCATGTTTACTGTGGTTTGCCTGTCTCCATTTCTTTAAATCGCCTCTTAAAACAGATTTGCTGAATTTTTTTTGCCAAAGTGTAGGAAATATATGTATATCTGAAAGAGTGGACTGAAACTAGATGAAAATTATCAACAAAATTATACTTATCTTTCACAAGCTCACATAAACACCTGTGCTTTTTTCTGTACTTTACAACACTCCAGAAGAGAAGAAAGTTAAGACTGAACCAGCAGACAAATAAAAGCCATCAACACTAAAAATTACATACAAATATAAAGGATATCATAAAATTCTAAAGCAATATCCACACATTTTCATTGACAATGCTTCTCACATAATGCGTTCATCCTCTCATCTATACTATCTAACCACACAGTAAGCTTTTCAAGGAACATTTTTGTCCTTGTTGCTGAAGCACTTCATACAGAGTTGGCTTTCAACTATTAATATCAATAACCCGTAACTAATGTTTACTTAAATGCGAGTCCCCAAAAGACTGACTTGGAAATGGATGGTCTATTTACTTAACTTCTGATGACTACAAACATTCAATCTTTAAAATTGATTTATTTCTAAACACTCATTCTTCCCCATTTGATTTTCTGACAGAAGTTACCTGTAGGTTAATAGAAAAGTAAAGCTGAAGTAGTCAGCTGCAGAATACTGAGCTGCGGGAATTTTACTGTAAATGCAATTTCAAAGACAAGTCTTTTGCACAAGCTCTCTTTTCATCCTTTTCTAAAATTTACTTTTCTTGTCTTGAATTGCTTTCAGCAATATTTCAACATAATGAGTTTTCCTTGATTAATAGTCAAGATTTTGTGCCCACTGAAGAAAAGATCTGCGATAAATGCAGATAATGCACCTTGTCCAGTCCAGGACTCCTGCTCAGGAAGCATCATGTGCCAGTATGTACAGATGTATTTCTAGTTCATCTTGCATGGGACCAAAGCACTTTTTCCCCTACCAGGAATCCTCTGGGGTGCTACAGAAACCCTTTCTTCCCTAGAGAGCTACAGTTTTAGATAGAAGACATGGCAAATTCTCTGCCTTTGGAAAGGGCCTCTCAAAGGAGGACTGTAGTCCTCTGATATGGTCAGCAGCAATATCAACACAAGGAAATAACTTGGAATCAGGTGTCCTTCCTGGGACTACAAGTCTAGAAGTTTTACTTAAAATTAAAGCTCTGATTGTTACAACTCCTAAAGCTGGAAATTTAGGAAAAATACCATGGTAAAACTAGAAATGCTGCATCAGTCTCAAAAAACCTTTCTACCTTACCTCATCTCTCTAAGCACATGGGTGGCCTATGGCTGCCTGAAGAGATCAAGGGCTGTCCCAGAGTGTGACCTGACAGAACCAACCTATTAGGCACTGAAGATAAAAGTATTACACAAGGAACTGATGACAGAATTTACTCTAATCACTTCGACCTACCTTGATAAAAGAGCAAAGGAAATACCTCTGTCTCAACCATTCATTTTGGAGAAATGGACTTGTTAGAGGAAAAAAAATCTGCAAACTAACTCCTTAAAACATCTGTTAAAAGCCTCTTAATATATCTATGTACGTCTTCAGGATTTTCACCTGAAGGTCAGAAAGAAAAGTAACCAGTGATTTATTTTTTTTTTTGTTTTGTCTCTAAGCACAAGAAATGCCTGAAAGATAAAAATTAAACTTGAACTCTATAGTTCAGGTTCACAAATCATTCTGAAAAATAAACTGTTGCCCACACACTTCAGCTTATTCCCACAACTGAAAATACAGATGTGTCATAAGATAGCAGAGAGCTTGAAGAGCTTTTGGAGACAATCCTCCTGAGAATTCCAACTATTCCCTTTAACTCAGAATCTGTGTACTTAGTACTGGTGCATGCAAAGCAATTACTAATAAAAGCTACTATAAAACTCACTTTTATTAATTTTGTTTACTAGTATTAGTCATAGTTTAAAACATTTCCAGACCCCGGAGTCTCCAGTCAAAAAACTACTCTACCGACAACTTAGTGAAAAGTATCTGTGCTGCATCTAAAAACCTATCCGTACATTTGGGCCTTTATAGAAGCAGAGTTACAGCAAGTCATATTCAGACTAATTTAAACTTAATTTACCCTGAAGTCCATCAACTTCAGAGAAAAGCAGAGTAAGTCACAAGAGCAGGTAAACACTCAGGCTGTCAACCTGTTACAAGTTATAGTCACGGCAGTAAGTCTGATACAGACAAACTCAGCATCAACATAGACAATGTAAATTCAATATCCAGTCTTAATGTCTATCTACCTGCTGGAGAGAACAGAACTGATCAAATGGATGACTGCTGCTCAATCTAGCATCACATTTGAAGCCGTAATTGCTTTTTAGATATTCCTGCAAAATACACAGGCTCCATCTAATCTTTCTTATTGCAAAGCTAGTCTTACAGACTGCATCAAATACTGGTTTTTGATTTTTATATTAGTAGTCAGCCATCACATAAAAAACAATCTTGTTGTTTCATGTTGGTGTGTAAGCTCTATAAACCTTCATTTAAAAAATATAGTTTTGAGTTTCCTATTTGAAAGAGAAGATGGTTTGTAAGTTCGCCTACATGCATGTCTGTGCACACTCTCCTTCCCTCCCTAGCATCATACAGAATACAGGATAAACTAGGAGGCAAGAAACCCAAAACTTTCTCCTGCTGCTGTGCTGGCTTTGACAGGGTTAAGTGAGCACTCCTCATATTGTCCATTTGTACTGCCCGTTCAGATAAATGGGTTTCATTTTATTGTTTACTTGTAGTTGATAAGGTTTCTGGATTGATTCCGGTGGCTCACAATGCCTTCCAGGCACAGGATGTTACTCTTACTACTGCATCCAATGCCTTTCACAACACAGTGGTTTTCTCTAAGAAAGACAGGCATTGTGAAACTAAAATGTTGGCAAAATCAGTTTTTTCATTTTTGTAAAATGAAGAAAATTCTGTGACATGTAACCAATTTTGTGCCAGCACAATAACCATAACAACCAAATATATCAAGAGAGCCGGAAAAAAAAATTTCTGCCCTTTTATCAGAATAGGACAATATGTAGGCATTGTGAAATTCATGATTCACCTTATTAACCCGCAGCTAGAAAAGTATCTAAACATGTTTCAAATCACAGAGGCTCCTCTTAGAGAGCAGGAAAGTATTTTTCTACTGAATCAATTAGCAGCAGCAACTCGGGTTCCTATAACTGAAAAAGTATGTCTCTCCCTCATAGATCTTCATCTATTATCTATATTATCAATAATAATGTCTAGTCATCTCCAAAAGGATTTGCATGACTTTGCATTGGGAAATACAGTGAATCTGATTATTTAACAGAAGACTAAATTCAAAATTTTTTGCATCACTGTCTCACCTTGTCACTGACTTGCACAGTCTCAAAATATCTGTGTTATATATATACCTGTGTATACCTTGATTTTGCATACCATTTGCAATAAGACAAATACTAGCATCTAATTACCTAACAGAAATGCCAGTAATATTCCTCACTAACAATAAACTATTTTAAGAACTTAATTTTTTAATTCACTCAGAGAGCTCAGAGAACTGATACTTTATCCCCACAGTCTGATGACTGCTTTGAGCCTCCAAGTCTGGGCCCATCGTTTCAGAGCACTGTAACTTTTTACTGGAATAACAATGCACAGTATTTCTGCTCATGATCCTCTCAAGAAAACGCAAAGGTTATTAACGTAACTAAGCTTTTAAAGTATTTTCGTGTGAATTTGGAGAATACTTTTACCAACATGAGTTTGTTCCTAGGCTTCAGAACTAGAGAACCCGCTCTGGTTTTTATACATGTACTCCGGTCAAAATCCTCTAGGACTATTTTAACTTCTGACATTTTCTTGAATCTCATCCAGCTCTTTCCTCCATGTTAGCCAGCTGTAAACTGGAGCTTTGGGACTGGCTGCATAAACAAACTCCAACACTGCAATAGCAATTGTGTTACAACACCTGTCTCACGCATCCTGCCTTCCTAGGGAATCCTGCCCCATGGAAATCACCCAAGACCTAACTGCAGAAGTGTTCAACACTGACAGCAATATCTGTGAGCAGCAGCCCCTTCACCTGCCACAGGACTTACCAGTCTTATAGCATAGGGAGTAGAGTAAATCACAAGTTATCTCCTCAGCTTTCATAACTCAGTAGCTGTATGCTCGTACGATGTTAAGGAGACAGCTGTCAAAGTCAATATTCTCATCTGTGAGCCATGACACACAGTAACTGCTACAGAAGCACCAGGGTAATCACAGCAAAAATGACAGAGTTCACAAATCAGAACATTTACTAAGGTTTGTTAGATCTAAACACACTACCTACAGATCTCATAACCTGTTGAGTAAGAAATGCCAGAGATGATGTTTTCAGCTGTGCCTTTTTTCAGATGTTACATCCTGTCCCTACCAAAGTCCATGGAGGCAACTAGCCCAGGTGAGGATTCACACCTCTGCATCCTCTATATGTATATAGAATGGACAGTAGTAACTGATGCTCCTCAAATCAAATTTCTTTTAGTTTTTCTAGGCAACCTGTAATAGCATCATACGGAAAAAATGAAAGACATACTCAGAGCACTGTTATCACTAGGACTCAGAACCTGGAACCAGGAGATACATATCCAAAACCAGACACAGTAGGGTCTCAAATCCTGGTCTCTGACATACTGGATGATCACTTAAGTGATATGATAAAAAGATGCAGGATGTTTGGGTCAAGGGATTTATGTCACGTGTACCAGTTTAGAAATATTTAAACAAAATCTCTTTGGCTTACTGCAGAGCAATATGTTCAGCACCACCTTCCTACATTCAAGGCCAGCTCTCTTATACCCATGAGGAATTTCACACCTGTGCTTGAGCTTTCCTTTCAAATTAGCTGCTCATCAACTCTATTACTAAACAAACATGAAGCAGCTGTAGCTCTCAGACTATGATTAAAATTAAACCCTTCAAATCCAGCCTAGCTTAGAGAACCTCTGTACAGTTGTTCTCAATTGATTAACTCCAACTGGCTCACTACTAAAACTAATCTATTAATTTAAGTGTGAAAAAAGTTTAAAATTAAGCCAGGGATTAAGGGATCAAAATAATATTTCAAGTAAAATACAAAAAGATGATGCCACTAAAATGCTTTAATAAAAATAATTTGTTGTTTTAAATTACTTTTGCTTTTCCTTAGAGCAGTTAAACCATGGATTATTTTATTGATTCAGCATTCATTGTTTTGCTCTGCACAGTACTGGAAAAAAACAGAATTAGTCTTCTAAGGGAGGTCATGGAAGATGATAGGAACTACAAACCAATCAGCAAACTATCAGCTGCATGAACCATGTGTGGCAAAATACTGAGTGCTTACTAGAGGGCTGGGTTCCAACCAGGCTATGGAAGAGTTTTTCAATCTGAACTTTCAAGCATACAAACCCACACTGTGCAGTCAATGAAATCAAGTAAAACACAAATAGCGCTGATCCATAGGTCTGCATTATCTCCTTTAGTCATGATGTGATGCATAAAATTAGAGATCTAAAAAGTTAGCTACACAGTAGGCAAACCAGTCTTCTGCATGAACTTTCAATACGTTCGGGAAATACTTCTTTGCCTTTAAGAGAAAGCACATCTACATGAGGATTTCTCTGCTGCTAGCTGAAACTCATAACTATGAGCAATACTAACCCAATCGCATGCTGTCCTTTCCCTTGTTTCTATTTTAAGTTGAAAGCTCTTGCCACAAGATCCACATCATTTTTACTGGCATGACTAAAGGGCTGAATCCTCTCTGTGGAATGTTCTCGTTAAATTACCAATATTTCACTGGAACCTAAACAGCCCCACCTTCATTAGTATTCTCTTGACTCTGTTCTCCACCTGCTTACTGACGTCAGCATTTAAAGTCTGCCAGTATCTTCCCTGGAAGATGTAGCTGGCCACAGATTCACTTTGACACTCTGATTCCGTCTCCACCTGTCAATCACATCCTATGCTAAACACAAAGTACACAACCTCTCAAAAGCAAACTCACAATACCATTTGACTGTTATGAGGCAATAGCCTGAGGTGCTGTATGATCCCAGCACTAGGGATCTGTCCCTGAGCCAGGTGGACACATCATAGTCTCTAGAAATTGTTACACAGTTGATGAAACCGCCTGATTCCCTTCTCAGGTTTAAAACAGATTTCAAATCCATGCCAAATTAATGCTGTAAAATATAAAATAAAAAAGAAAAATGTTTATAGCTCTTTATGGGAGATGGGAAGACATAGAAAGCAAAATTTATGTGGATTGACTATATTTCAGGGTGAGTGAAGGTACAATACAGCATGTAGACTGTGCAGGGAATCTTACTGCACTTTAGGAGGAGGAAGAAACAGGAAACCCCAAGGATCTGACCCTTCAGACATCAGCCAAGAGGATGGTTACTTTGCCTTTCTCATGCCAAGAGCAGACCACAACCTCAGCAACAGCCAAAGCCACGTCATCAATCCAGACAGGATTATTCTCTAGTCTTTCTGTAGGGAGACACTTTGTGGAGGCATGACAGCACTGTGCACCCAGATCAAACGAGCGCTCTGTCACCAACATCAAAGGAGGAATTTGAAAAAACAGCTGCCTCCAGCTGCTCTTTCTCTTTCCACTAGCAAGAGACTCACAGGTAACCTTTAGGAAAACCCGTCACCTCCAGGTTACTTTCATCTGAATTGCACTCATACACCCCTCTGTGAAGGTATCACTCTTACCAAGGCTTAAATGTGATTTACTCTCAAGTTAATCAACTTCAGAGTTGAGCAGAACAAGGCATAAAAGCAGGTAAATACTCAGGCTGCCAACCTGTTACAAGTTATAGTCACGGCAGTAAGTCTGATACAGACAAACTCAGCATCAACATAGACAATGTAAATTCAATATCCAGTCTTAATGTCTATCTACCTGCTGGAGAGAACAGAACTGATCAAATGGATGACTGCTGCTCAATCTAGCATCACATTTGAAGCCGTAACTGCTTTTTAGATGCTGGCACCAAGTCTGGGGAGTTCTGTCGCATGCCTGCACATGCAGGAGAGGAAACAAGTGGTGGCACCTGAAAATATTCTTTGCATCTCTTATCAGCACCCACACCCTGAGAAGCAGAGGGAGAAAAGACCTGGCATCATCAGGTCAAAGGGACGAGATAGTTGCTAGGTAAAGCAAAGAAGGGGGTTTCACACAGCATCCAAAACTCTTTTCATTTTTATTTTTTTAGAGCTGTCACTGTCATTTGGTGGACAAAGGCTCTATTTGCAGGTATGGGTAGTGGTAAGCTAGGTCTTATGCTGCTCCAGACCCTTGCTTTTTAATAGATGTAATGTTTTGGACTTAGTTTGATTCCACAGGGTGCTTCTGTTTCGCATAGCCTTTAGCATGTCAGGTCACAATGTGATCAGTGTTTATGTTTGTTCTCTTCCTGTGAGTAATCTGTCTCAGACCATAACCCATGCACGACATAGCAGTACAGTCTGAACTGGCGCTGAAGCTTTCCAGACTGTAGCAGTAAACTACTGTGAATAGTGTTTCAAACAATATTTGAAAAAATTATGTGGTTGTGAACCGTGACTATTACACACTGCTACCAAGAAGGATAGTCCTTTACACACTCCATCAGCCCCTGAGAAGACTAATATATGCATAAACATCCTCTCTGCTTTTTAATGTCCCAGCACAGCAGAGGAGCACTGAAGGATCATTAAGTGGCCTGGCTTGCAGGGCTCATTCCTTGCCTCACACCACAGAACTACCAACATTATTTTTACACTAAAAAACTCGCTCTACTTAAACAACACGATCATGTTCCCTGAATTTCATTACACTAGGTGGGGGGGAGAGAGGAATGAACCATTGTTCTTTTCTTTTTTCACTCTAATTTCAGCCAGATGAAACTGCCATTCTCTTGCATCCTGTCCCTGGATGAGAGGCCTCTGCACTCGCTCAGAACAGAGGGAATCTGTCCCTCCTCTGTCTTTCCCTCGGTCTCCAGGGGAATATGAGGTGCAATGCTATGGTGTGCATAGTCTATATATCTGACATGGATCCACAGATTGCCCATTAGTACTGCCGTGGCCCTGGCCAGTATGGTTGCATTTTTTTTAACAAGACTACTTGTGGCTTTCCACTGGATACTGGAGAAACATGCATGTCCAACACATGGATCTGGCAGAGCTATGCATTTTGTCCCTCCTAGATAAGGCAATTCTGGATACCTCAGGCAGTGATGAAGCCTGAGCTAAATCTTGACCGGCTACAACAAAGACAGTAACATCAACAGACTTTACCAATGCTAAATTATTCTCCTGGAGTGCAATGTAACCAGAACTGAGACTGCTTCCCACCCACCACAGGACTGAACACCTGAAGCAGATCTCGAATAATTTCAGGTCTAGTGGTCTGGACCAGTTACAGCAAATCCTCACACACACACCTTAGGGACTCCACCTCCCAAACAAGCCAAAGAACACTACGGATGCAGCTCAATGCTCCATTAAGTTAATTGTATAAATTACACCCCATCTACTGCACATGCCAGAAATCCTTCCTGGAATATTTCCTCAGACTCTGCTACAGCCAGATGGTACTCTGGGATGCACTGAAACACCTTAGCCAGTCTCACAGAATTCACCTATTAAGATCTAAACTAGATCATGCCTTGTCACAAAACAGTTTCATGAAGCAGTGACAACTAAAAGACTATTTTTATCTTTGCCAAATTAGAGTTGGGATTTTCAGGAGTAGGAGAGACCCTTTCAGCAAAATAAAGCTTAATTGGGAAAAAAATATTTTGTGCTGCATCTAGACTGTATGAACAATGACAGTATGCTGTGGAGAAAACAGCCTGAAAGCAAGTGATGCATACTGAAATGTTCCCTCTCCTTTTCTCTCAGGATCAGAACATGGGAAGATTAGCAGTTTCAACTCCCACTTACTTACCTTCTGTGACAGGACACGAGTCAACAGACGTTGCCAACTCAGAGCACTCAGCAATCATTAGTCAGGCTACAAAGCTCACAACAATGGCTTTAAAAGCAGTATTTAAAAGAAATTTAGATGTGTTCTTCTTTTGCTCTGCCTTTCAAATTTTTAAACCCTTACAATCAGGTTTAATGTCTCTTCTTCATAACCATGAGGGACAGGAATTCTAGTTTGCATTGTATTTTTTCAGTGAAAGCTAAAAATTGTACATCATTCGTTCCTTGATTTACTGAAGCTTTGTAAAAAAAAAAAGTCAAGCTCTATTAGGATGGTGAATGCTGCCATCTCTGGCTGCCGTATTTCAAAACAGTTTCCATACACTGTGCTATGGGTTAGAAACTATTTTCTGATGTCAAGAACGAGGGAATGATTGTAAACCTGTTTCTTTCTGCTTGTGCTGTTTTTAGAAAGTATAACACAAAAAGCTGGGCAAACCAGACGTACTAGATACACAATGGGCAAAATTAAAAACAAAAGTACAAGAAGATACTAATAATAGTCCTGATGAGGGCAAAGATCAGGAAGTTCTACATTTGCCTTTCATCTCTAACTGTCTCATAATCTAATAAATACTGTCAACATCTGGAGGCTCTCTGAATGAAAAAAACAAAGAGTGAGAGTCAGGACCTCACAAATGAGCAGGAGTTAAGTGTATTTATTTGTATTTTATATTTGGCCCAAGAATGGGGTAAAAAACCACAAGCTGATCCATTGTAATTTACATTTTACAAATTTACAAGGAAGTGATTGGACAAGAATAGTAAACAGTTCAGAATTCCCTCCAGAGCAAAAAGCTTTTTCGATCTTTGCCTAGACCATACCTATTCTAAATGCAGTAGTCTACAGGTCTCCTTGCATCTCCACAATTGCTATCCATACAAAAGCATTTTTTACAAGACATTCACTGCCACTGCATTAGTAAAAATTGCCTTTTTATGGAAGAGCATCTGCATTCAGGACAAATTATACCGAATCAGGAGCTATAGAGGATAAGAGAGGAAAATCACTAATAATAGCTCTTCAGATTCGAAATGGGCAATGAAAACAAATATAGAGGGTAAATGCTCCACTCCTGTTATACAAAAAAATTCAGAAAGAAATTATATGGCAATCTTTGTGGGGAGGAAGTACAATTTACAAAGAAAAGTTTTATGGCCAGGAGGACAGCAGCACTGAAAATGAACACTCTGCCACAGATTCATTCTTCTTTTAAGTCCTGCCAATTCATATCTCCATTGAAATTATAAAGGACACCCACATAGTCTCAGAGGAAATGGAGTAAGAAAAATCTATAGCCCAAAAGGAAGTCACATATTCTTGTGGAGGGTGGGGAGGCTTACCCTTGGTAAGCCCCTTCTCAGAAGGAATGTTGTGAAGGTGAATACACCCTTCCAGACTAGGCAAAACACCTGTTTATTTCTTACTAAGTCACAGAAGAAATGTAAAAAGGAAGAAGACATTTTTGAAACACTCACTAAAAAAAAAATTTTAAAACCCACTAGTTAGAAACTGTATTTAAATTAAATTTTATTATAGGCTAACAAAGAACAACCAAACAGTGCTACATATACATGAAACAGCAAATCATTCCCCATGGATCCTGTGGCTTTCCTAATGAGATAAACAAACTCAGCCACATATAACAAGGGAAACAAGGCTCACTGGAGACAAGAAAAAAATGTGTCCCAGAAAGGGTAAAGTCTGCATATGAACACATAGCACAAGGCAGGTAACTCACCACAAAATTCTGTCATGTTTTATTTATAGTTGAGTCCACATTTGCCATACAGTATCAGTGAATAAGGGAAGGGGTTTTCAGCTACATTTGCATCAAATATGCTAGCTATTTGTCAGAAAATGTCAGAAATCATACACTCAACTTACAGAATCAAATTTCCATTCCATAAAAACTGAAATTACACTACATAGCAATAAGTTGCTTTTTTAAGCACTGGAAGTAATGCAGTTCGATTTTTCACTCATTAGTGTCCCATGATTTACTAGGAGCTTTCCCTCATAGACTCCTTTCTGCATGAGGGTTCTCTCTCATCTCTAGTAAGATGGGAGTTCGTATTGCAACCCTTCCATCTGTTGGGGAAGTTGCAGGTCTTTTTCCTACTTACCTAACAACAGTTTCAGAACTCACCAGATTTCAATCATTGTTGTGATTATGTGTGTTTACATTGAAACAAAACTGCCCAGTTAAAAGAAAATACTGATAAAGACACATAGACTAATAGGCAGAGAGACAAAAGTGTTCATACACATATAAAAATATTTCTTTAGTACACCAGGATAAAAATCAGCAATTAGTACAAAAGAAGAACAGAATTTGAACAACTACACATGCTAAGGCATTGGGGATGACAAGCAGAAAAGGTCCAAGCCCAACTAAACACCATACAGAGTTGGCATCTGCATGAGACCAATGTACATTGGCAGCTGACTTTTCATTTCTCTTTTGCATTCCCTCAGTGTCCAGCAGAAAGGGATTTTGGTGAGTGCTCTCTCCCTCACTGCCAAACTGTAGAGCAGGGTCTCAATGTCTGGAGAAGCAGATATTGAGAATGTCTGGCCAGCTACAAAAACCTAGCTAGGAAACTTTACAGAGTGACAGCAGAGGAAAGTGAGGCAATGACCAGGCAAAGCTGAAGCAGCTGAGAAGCCAGAACTGACACATGGTCTCTATACCAGGGATGGTGAGGACTGGAGGATCTGAGCTGTGGCTCCATCCTGCCCCTGACAAGCTGAGAAACCCTTCCTATTTTCCAAATATTCTAAGTACTATACCACAAGCTGAGTAGGAGAAATGTAATTTTGAGAATACCTACACGCCTGTGCTAAAAATCTAACACTAACAGTTTGATTGGCTTTTTTTTTTTTATAAAAACAAAAGATAATTTCTGGTCACATTCACAATTTGGAAGATATAATAACAGCATTTTCTGCATGCAGTATTAAAAATGCCAAGAATCAAATTAGGTTTTTATTTACATCTGTCATGCCATTGTGTTATGCACCATCATGTCCTGGGAATGCTTCAACACTCTCACACAACTGCTGCTGAACATTATGAGAAACCATCGCAACATTCCAGAGTATGTGCTTTGTCCCACTGGGGAAAAATTAAAATATAGTTGCTCTTGTTCTAACTCACATCAGATTTCACTCCTTCCGTAAATGAGTAAACAAAACTATATCGATCTTGGCTGTTACATCAGTCAGGAGTTTAGATATTTCACAAGGGTCCACACTTAACAAAACCGGGGGAAAAAGGCATATAATCTGTCAACTCTGCTATCAAGAGAGCTAATTCAAGTTTCTCTGGTTTGGGGAGGTATTTTAATACTTCATAGCATAAATAAACAAGAAAGCAGAAAACTAGAAAGCACCCAAGTTTTGGTCCAGGCTCTTATGACAATAGGCTTATGATATGGATGCTCAATCTCAGCCCTCCACTTCCATCAATCCTGAATGTCTATGGGAAACATTGTTTGTAATGATCCCCTTCAGACTTGAATGATTAAAGTGCACATTTTGCAAATGACACCTCAGCCAATCTGCCCCATCTGCATGAGAGACGGCAAATGATTTCACTCTTTAGGCATTCAAAATAAAATGCACATGCGGCAAATTCCAAGCTGGCAGGAAAATCCAGTCATTGAAAAAGTGGTTTGTTTTCTACAATTGCAAAAACAAAGGCTCCATTTATTTCCATTGCCATAAACAAAATGAACTGTTATATTTTTTTTAAACAATCATAGCCAGGACATATTGGAAATGTTTTAATTTCAAAAGTACTAACTAGCAAATTAGAGTTTAAATGGCTTTTCTAAAGTGGTACCATTTTAGACACAGTTTTCTGATTGATGCTATTGCTTTGCCCTGCAGGAAAAGGTTTTACCATCCTCTGTATATACTGTAGTGATGCCTATTTGTTGCTGGAGTCACTAAATTTAAGAAAAAACCTCAACTATGTGAATTTTAAATAAAATTATACTCATTAACTAGAAAATATATATTTAGGTTATGGCAGCCT